>NW_024081576.1:636927-736796 GCF_003009895.1 Hyaena hyaena
GAACTCCCCTATGACCCAGCAATAGCACTGCTAGGAATTTACCCAAGGGATACAGAAATGCTGATGCATAGGAGCACATGTACCCCAATGTTCATAGCAGCACACTCAACAATAGCTAAAACATGGAAAGAGCCTAAGTGTCCATCAACAGACGAATGGATCAAGAAGATGTGGTTTATCTATGCCATGGAATACTACACGGCAATGAGAAACAATGAAATCTGGCCATGTGTAGCAACATGGATGGACCTTGAGGGTGTTATGCTGAGCGAAATAAGTCAGGCAGTGAAGGACAAATATCACATGTTTGCACGTATAGGAGGATTAGGAGGAACTTGACGGAGGAACAAGAGGGAGAAGAAGGGCGGAAATGGTGGGGGAAAGGGAGAGAGGCAAACCATGAGAGACTCTTGAATGCTGACAAAAACTGAGGACTGATGGATGTGGGGGCGAGGGGAGATGGGCATGGAGGAGGACACTTGTGGGAATGAGCACTGAGTGTTATGTGGAAACTAATTTGACAATAAACTATTTGTAAAAAAATAAAAAATAAAAAAATAAAAACCTTAAAAAAAGTGAATATATATGTATATATATTACAAGCTATGCTTAGTTATATCTGTATACTACACTTAACTAATGTAATTTTTTTAGAAAGTGTTTGGAAACTAAGAAATAGGCGGATAGTTGAAATAAATAGTTTATAATAGCTATTTTTAATATGGTATGATTGATTATATGATTTCTGGTTTAAATGTAACACTTAAAGCTCTTATTTAAATGTTACATGCTACTGGCACGACCAAGTGGAAGTCATCTAGTAACAAAACAAGATATGATTGTGAAGTGGCTAAAATCTTACCATTTCTTAAAAAAAATGCACACAATTCTTTTGATTGAAGGTTAACAAATTTGACTTACTAATATAATAAATAAATTTCAGTGGATCTTCTACAGTGAGCATTTAGATGTCGAATTGTTCACATAAAATTTTGAATCAAAAACTCAAGGTTGGGCTAGAAGACCTAAAAGTTTTCAGCTGTGACACTCTGTGCTTTCTTGATTCCACAATTCTGTCTCTATTGTGAGGTATTTGTAATGTAGATCATGATTCTGCTCAGGCGCTCCTGCACTTTTGGCGTACACAATCGAAGCTCCCAAGTTACCATGGCTACTGTCCCCAGTCTATAGTACACTGTACTAACATTAAAACATTTAGTTTTATTATGTGATTAAATAAGAAGGAATAAAGACTGAGGACTGTCCTGTTAAAATTCCAGTCTCTTCTCTATGTAAATCATTTTCTTTTTTCTTTCTTCAAGTTTTTATTTAAATTCTAGTTAGTTAACATATAAGGTAATATTGGTTTCAGGAGTAGAATTTAGTGATACATCACTTACATGTAAATCATATTCTTGGTAACAATAGTATAAGACAGAATCTTTTATGCAACAATTGATTCAAATGCCATCATAAATGAACCAACTTAACCATATACATGAGGACTTCATGAAATGTAAAATCCTGAAGATAGCTTTTAAAAGTAAGCACAGTGAAATAGATATTTAATTTATCTTTGGGAGGAAAGAAATCCATGGTAGAACAAATCAGAAAAAAAAAAAAAGAAAAAAAAAGAACAAATCTGCGAGTAGTATTTTCATTGGCACAAACTGGGTAGAGATGAGTTGATACTAATAAATGAGAGTTAATACATCTATATAAAGCTACTGCCCCTGGAAAAATGGAGCGATTTTTAAAATCTCCAGCTAAAATTTTGTAATAAAAACTAGTTATTTCCAATGATATTTACAGCTTAAAGAAATCACTTATATATGGGAAAAACAATAAAATCTAAGTTAACATAGTTGCTGAGTTAAGTTGAAATACCAAAAAAGAAATTCTTAAATTTTAGACGCAAGAATTTCATTGAAAAATATTACATCTCTGTATTTAATCATAGGTTAAATACTTTGTGACACTTTTCATTTATGAATATTAGTGAGCAAATTCTAAAATCGCCCTGAGTAATCCCCACCTCATTCATGCCCCTGTTTAATCCTTTCCCCTTGACTATGAGTAGGACTTGTCACTTATTTCACAACTGATTTTATTGCATAAGATTCTAACTTCTGTCTAGCTAAAACAAACTAGTAAAACATAAAAATGGACACATCTTCCGTATATGTCTTAAGTGCATCATAGTATAAAGAAGTCTTTGGAAATGTTTCAGTTATTAATAGTATTCTATTTTGCACCCTAACTTTTAAATTACTCAAGAAAGTGAAAACACATAAACTAAAGCTAGAAATGTTATCAGGATAACACTATGCCAATATCTATAAAAGAGCATTATTAAAATACATTTTGGTGTTAATGTAAAAAATTTTTAAATAGGAACAGACTTTTAAGCTCACAAACATGAGCTTAAGTAGGGATGAATTGTCCCCTATTTGGGGAATTTTATATAAGGAAACTTTAAAATCAGTTTTTTTAGTCCATAGAAACAGAGAAAAATAATTTCTTATTAGAAAATCTCATTTTTGTATAACTTCTTAGGACAACACCATCTGCCAATGCCTGTCCTTGAAGATGATATCACAGCCCCAGGAATCAGTTAACCTCATCTGGTATTTTTTCAGTGGATGTTGGCACAAGTTGTAATAAGTTTTTCACCTGTAAGCTATCTTTATCTTAAAGCTAAGTGTCAAACCCCTGAATTGTTAGATACTTAGGTTTAAACTGTAGTGAAGCAATGGATACTTCCAGTGGAACTGAAAGTGACTTGAAGATTGCCTGGTGACCTGGCATCCAGGGGGTTCATGAACCTGCTTTGTGAAAGGTATTTGAGTTGGTTTTTGTTTTGTTTTGTTTTTCAGCTCAACCGAATGTTGCTTTTCTATAACCAAGCAGTGAACTAGGAGAAAATAATTTTGCGCACTTAAATTTATGAGTTAAAAGTTAATTGGGAATAAGAAGCTCTTAAATGTTGCAATCAGAGAATTTTAGAACTGAAGAGGACATTGAAGAAGAAACTGAAAAATTTAATTGTTGCAACACATGTGATTCATTTTATCTTAGAGGAAAATATGACCAGAGAAGTTAAGTGATCTGTTCAATATTGCAATGCTAATATGTCAGAGAAAGCTCTGATTCCAGCTTAAATCTGACTCTAAAACTGATTATCTGCCCATGACACCATTTTGCCTTTCATAAAAATCATCAGAAGCAAAAATATGGCTTACAGAGATCCAAGAAGAGAGCTCCTTAGAAAAGAGACTAAAAAGACCATATGTCAAAAATTTAACTCATGAATCACGGAACCAGCAGGGTGGAGAAGCTGGTTCAAAGAGCACATGCAGAACAGAGGTTTATACAGTCAGTCAGGAAAGTAGTGATGAAACAAGTCTGATAAATTAGATTTTTGAAAACTGGTTGATGTCCTAGAGGGCAATAAAACCATAATCTCTGGGTGGTTTTTTCTCCTACTGAAAACAACACATTACATTTCTACTAGTAAAAATTATTTGTAAACTATCAGTTTTCTAACTATACAGAGTTCAGGCTCTAATTAATAGCAAATAGTAAACCAAAGGTATATTTCTCGAGAGAATTAGATAATTCTTCAGTAAGCCTGTTAGATGACATTCCAGAATGATAATGAAATGACATATAGTCAACAGTTTTCTATTTCCAAGTTTTTATAGCTTTTCTTAGCAGGCTTCTTTGCCTGGGGACCCGAGATTGCTGAAGAGGGAAAGTACTGCATATCTATGGTTCGTAAAGAACAGTCAGCGTCCTAAACCCAGAGAAAAGTGTACGTACTTGGAAAGAGTTTGAAGTGATGTCAACCCAATGTTCTTGTGCCAGAAAAAGCTTGATTCAGTACCCCTTTCCTCACATGGCAAAAAAGATTGAGCCAAAGGGTCTGAATCAATCAAACTAACCAGTTTTTATCTTTCACTCAGAAAGAAGACATCTGATCTGATTATGCCAACATACACACTACACATACTTAAGGAAAACAGTGAATTCAATAAAAGCATTTCTATAGGAAGCCAGTTATAATGATCTAGGAAACTATTATTTGATGCAATGATAATGCAGAGAAGGATTTTAAGCTTCTCCATATATGTAGAGCATGTCCTTCTGGTGCCCCCAGAGATTTTGTTAGCTACTTGGCAACTATGTGTTTAAGCATATTCCTTGAGAAGCACTTGAGGTAGAATTTTTTAAATGTCAATTAGGTATAGAGCAAAGTATACTAAGAATTAACTGTGTTGGGGGTGGAGTTGACCTCATTAAAGCTGTGGAGCTAAATAAAGATATGGACTATACTGCTTCTTGCCAGAGATGATCCACAGAAGCAACTTCACGCAAGGCCATAAATCTGCTCTAAAAGTAATTTTGCACACAACGGAACACAGTCAATTGGACTTTAGTACTTGATAAAAAGGAGTTCTGGGTACCCCAACACTATTTTCAGGAAAAATTGATCCTTTTACTCAATTTCCATCTTGCTTCTTGCCTTAAAATCTGTTCTTGCATTAAACAACCTAATCTCTGAGTTTTTCTCTTTACCTGTGTTTCCTAAATGAGGCCCTTGAATCTGCTGGCAGATTTGACCTACGCTGTTTAAAATCATGAAGCTTGAAGGAAAGAAAGTCAGCCTTTCCTTTCAGCTAAGCCAAGACAAGGTTGTAACTTTTCAAATGGAACATAAATTGTAAAGTAAAAGAAAATCCACAAAGCCACACCAAAGAACATTTATAAAGCATAGAGAATTTTTGATATGGCTTTAATTAACTTAAGCTACAAATAATATTGCTCTTGGGAATGAAAGTCTCTTTTCCATTTTCTCAGACTTTTCTGGGGAACCCTGCCTAAAAAAATAAAATAAATCAGCTTTTCTCCATAGTTATACTTCTCCCTTCCCCATTCCTTTTTATACCTCCTATCCCTTTACCCTAGCATGAAGTTTCAAAGAGGCTTCAGTGACCATTCAACTCTCTTGCCTCCATTTCATAGTTAATACATTCAAAGGAAGTCACTAGATTCATTACTCTTTATGAATGTATTAGAGCAAAAGCAGAGGTATGCAAACTCCACAAACACGTAACTATTCAACTGCTATTCTAAAACTAATGTAACTAGACTACCAATGGAATTGGGCCCAATAATGGTAATTGCTTCTGAAAAGCAGACTGACAGAAGTCTATCTAAACTTCTTGATGACTTTATTGCCCATGAATGTACTGACCTTTATGCCAACTAGAAGAGATGAAAATATATTTCTAAAAGTACACAACACAATGGTTGAAGAGTTCAGAGAATTGAGATCATTGATCAAGATCCATTAGTGCCCTGTGGCGCCTGGGTGGCTTGTCAGCTGAGCTTCCCACTTTGGCTCAGGTCATGATCTCATGGTTCATGAGTTTGAGCCCCACGTTGGGTTCTGTGCTGACAGCTTGGAGCCTTGAGCCTGCTTCAAATTCTGTGTCTCCGTCTCTCTCTGCCCCTCCCCCACTCACGCTCTGTCTCTCTCTCTCTCTCTCTGTCTCTCTCTCCTACTCAGAAGTAAATAAACATTAAAAAATCCATTAGTGCCCTAGTAAACTCTGAACACTTATTGGCAGTAAATATAGTAGCAAGCTTAAAACTTGATATAATAGGACACAGACCAATCACAGGCAGTCACACTTGAATTTGAGGGCACTTAAATGGGTAAATTTAAGTTCACAGCCATATACAAAATGTAAAAGGATTTACATATGGTCTTTCTTCTCCTGGAAATTTTTTTGTGTGTCTTAATAGAAAATGGACTCATCCTAGAGACTTAATGCATTCACTTTTATTTGCCTATAAATATTAGTTTAATTCAAAATGGTCTTCTTATTTCTTTAACAAATCGAGTGAGTAAAAAAAAATTAAGTGAAAAATATGACAAGTCATTTACAAAAAGCTGGTATGCTTACACGCTCTTCCTTCTGAAGTGGCAACTGCTAACTAATTTTTTAGTGAGCTTTTAAATCTTAATAAAAAGTGGGTATTGTTTTTAATGTTTATTTTTTTACTTTGAGTGAGAGAGAGCATGTGAGTGGGTGACAGGGACAAAGGGAGAGACAGAGAGAGAGAGAATTACAAGCAGGCTCTGCACTCACAGGGCTCCATCTCATAACCACTAGATCATGATGTAAGCTGATATCAAGAGTCAGACACACAACTGACTGAGCCACTCAGGGATCCCAAAAGTGTGTACTTTTCATGGTTAATTTAGAATATTTGCAAATTACAGAAAGGTTAAGAAATCTTTTTTGAGGAAACAATTCTCAATGTTGTCTTCTTTCTTACTATATTGGCCAGTGTCCTGCCTTTTCTCTGGCATTTAATCCAATAAATGTCCCAAATTGTAGGTTTTTCCAGCTGGAAAATCCTCAGAGAGTTTTTAATCTAGGGTTACTGTTGTTTGATTCTTGGTTCTTCTTACACCAAAATGAGTGAGTCCTAGATAATATACTCATCCCCACAATCTCATCTTTTATGTTTGTTTGTTTGAAATATTTCCAAGCCCTGAATAATACTTATTAAGTTAATGAAATTGCCAAGTCCATAGTTTCTAATATCTTTTCTTGCTACAGCAAGTCATAATTCTCTGTTTGATGGCATTCTATTTCTCTGTAAGTTTCTTTCTCTTGTTTATGCAGTTTCAAATGAAGGGTTTATTTTTATTTTTTTTTTAAACTTCATCTAGCCCCTTGGAGAGCAACACCTTTTACTAGATCAGAGTGTCTTCCTGTTTTTCTTCATATTTCCCATAATACTTATGTATTCTGCTTAAATACTCCCTAACTTAAATAGAAGGAAGATTTTATTGAAAGGATCCCAGAGTATCTCACAAAATTGAAGGAAGAATTGAACAATCAAGACAGCAAATCAAGGAACAAGGGCAACTGGAGGTGTTGTAGCAGCTGGAGGGTATGGACCTTCTCTCAATTACCATGTTTCGGGTCAAATAGAAAAACAAGTCACTGTGTAACTGAAAAAGATGTATTGATAAGAGGAGAAAACAAGCTAAAAACTGAAATATACAATGGACCCAGCTTTGAAAAGGAAATAAGGGACAGTGTTACTTAAGTGAACAGCATATACAGTAATAATTTCCTTCATTACACTTATTCTCAAAATAATACGTATTTTTGCATAATCTGAAAATAAAATATCTCTTCATTGTGGGATTAAAAATAAATGACCTACTCACCAAAAGAAAGCTGGAGCAGCCATACTTATATCAGACAATCTAGATTTTAAATAAAGATGGTAACAAGAGATGAGAAGGGTAATGATTAAGGGATCTATGCACAAGAAAGATCTAACAATTGTAAACATTTATGCTCCAAACATGGAGGAATCAAAATATATAAATCAATTAATAAAAAACATACAGAAACTCATTGATAATAACACCGTAATAGTAAGAGACTTCAACAGCCCACTTACAGCAATGGACAGCTCATCTAAACAGAAAATCAACAGGGAAACAATGGCTTTGAATGAGAAACTGGACTGAATAGATTTAACAGAGATATTCAGAACATTTCATCCTAAAGCAGCAGAATACACATTCTTCTTTAGTGCACATGGAACATCCTCCAAAATAGATCACATACTGGAACATAACTCAGCCCTCAACAAGTATGAAAAGATTGAGATTATACTGTGAATATTTTCAGACCACAATGCTATGAAATTTGAAATCAACCACAAGAAAAAACTTGGAAACTAAAGAACATGCTACTGAAGAATGAATGGGCTAACCAAGAAGTTAAAGAAGAAATTAAAAAGTACATGGAAGTCAATGAAAATTATAGCACCTCAGGCCAAAACCTCTGGTTGCAGCAAAGGCAGCTTAAGAGGGAAGTAGATAGCAATCCAGGCCTTCCTAAAGAAGAAAGAAAGGTCTTAGATACACAACCTAAACTTATACCTTAAAGAACTGGAAAAAGAACAAGTAAATAAAACCCAAAAGCCAGCAGAATACAGAAAATAATAAAGATTAGAGCAGAAATGAGTGCTCTTAAAACAAAACAAAACAAAAAAACAAAAACAAAAACAAACAAAAAAGCAGTAAAACATATCAATGAAACCAGGAACTGGTTCTTTGAAAGAATTAACAAAATTGATACACCTCTAGCCAGTTTGATCAAAAAGAAAAATAAAAGGACCCAAACAATTAAAATCAAGAATGAAAGAGGAGAAATCACAACCACTACTGCAGAAATACAAACAATAATAAGAGAATATTATGAGCAATTATACGCCAATAAATTGGGTAATCTGGAAAAAATGGACAAATTCCTAAAACACAAACTATCAAAACTGAAACAAAAAGAAATAGAAAATAATTTTTAAAAATATTTGAATGTTGATTTATTTTTGAGAGAGAGAAAGACAGAGTGAGAGCTGGGGAGGAGCAGAGAGAGAGGGAGACACAGGATATGAAGCAGGCTCCAGGCTCTGAGCTGTCAGCACAGAGCCTGATGCAGATCTCCACTGACTGTGAGATCCTGGCTTGAGCCGAAGTCAGACACTTAACTGATTGAGCCACCCAGGCGCCCTAGAAATAGAAAATTTGAACAGACCAATAATCAGTAGAGAAATGGAAATAGTAATGAAAAATCTCTCGGGTACCTGGTTGGCTCAGTTGATTAAGTGTCCAACTTCGGCTCAGGTCGTGATCTCACCATTTGTGATTTCAAGCCCTGCATCAGGCTCTGTGCTGACACCCTGGAGCCTGTAGTCTGCTTCAAATTCTGTCTCCCTCTTTCTCTGCCCCACCCCCACTCACACTTTGTCCCTCTCTTGAAAATAAATAAACTTAAAAAAAATCTTCCAAAAAACAAGAGTCCAAGGCCAAATGGTTTTCCAGGGTAATTCTACCAAACATTTGAAGAAGAGTTAACACCTATTTTTTTGAAGCTGTTCCAAAAAATAGAAATGGAAGGAAAACTTCCAAATTCATTCTATGAACCCAGCATTACCTTGATTCCAAAACCAAAGACCTCACTAAAAAGGAGAACTACAGACCAATTTCCCTGATGAACATGCATACAAAAGTCCTCAACAAGATACTAGCAAACCAGATCCAACAATACATTAAAAGAATTATTCACCATGACCAAGTGAGATTTATACCTGGGATGCAGGGCTAGTTCAATACCTACAAATCAATCAATGTAATACATCACATCAATAAAAGAAAGGACAAGGGACGCCTGGGTGGCTCAGTCGGTTAAGTGTCCGACTTCTGCTCAGGTCATGAACTTGCGGTTTGTGGGTTTGAGTCCCACATGGGGTTCTGTGCTGGCACCACAGAGCCTGAAGCGTGTCTCAGATTCTGTGTCTCCCTCTCTCTCTGCTCCTCCCCTGTTAATGCTCTGTCTCTCTCTGTCTCAAAAATAAAATAAAAACTATTAAACATTTTTTAAAATAAATAAAAGACAAGAACTACATCTCCCAATAGATGCAGAGAAAGCATTTGATAAAACGCATCTTTTCTTGATAAAAACCCTCAAGAAAGTAAGGATAGAAATACCATACCTCAAGATCTTAAAAGCCATATATGAAAGATCCACCACTAATATCATCCTCAATGGGGAAAAACTGAGAGCTTTCCTCCTAAGGTCAGGAACATGACAGGAATGTCCACTCTCACCATTGTCACTCAACATACTATTGGAAATCCTAGCCTCAGGAATCAGATAACACAAAGGAATAAAAGACATCCAATTTGGCAAGGAGGAAGTCAAACTTTAACTCTTTGCAGATGATATGATACTGTATACGGAAAACCCAAAGATTCCACCAAAAAACAGCTAGAACTGATCAATTAATTCAGCAAAGTCTCAGGATATAAAATCAGTGCAGAGAAATTGGTTGCATTTCTATATACCAATAATGAATCAACAGAAAGAGAAATCAAGGAATCGATCACATTTATAATTGTCATGAAATACCTAGGAATAAACTTAATCAGAGGTGAAAAATCTATACACTGAAAACTATAGAAAGCTTATGAAAGAAACTGAAGAAGATACATGAAAAAGTGGAAAAATATTCCATGCTCACGGACTGGAAGAACAAATATTGTTAAAATGTCAATACTACCCAAAACAATCTGCGTATTAAAAGCAATCCCTATAAAAATAACACCAACATTCTTCATAGCTAGAACAAACAATCCTAAGTGAACCTGGACCATTTCTACACCATACACAAAAATAAACTCAAAATGGATGAAAGATCTAAATGTAAGACAGAAAAATCATCAAAATCTTTGAGGAGAAAGCAGGCAAAAACCTCTTTTAACCTTGGCTGAAGCAACTTCTTACTTGACACATCTCCGGAGGCAAGAGAAACAAGAGCAAAAATGAACTATTGGGATCTCATCAAGATAAAAACTTCTGCAAGATAAAGGAAACAATTAGCAGAACTAAAAGTCAACTGATGGAATGGGAGAAGATATTTGCAAATAACATATCAGATAAAGCATTAGTATCCAAAATCTATAAAGAATGTATCAAACTCAACATCCAAAAAACAAATAATCCAGTAAAGATATGGACAAAAGACATGAATAGACAATTTACCAAAGAGGACATTCAGATGGCTAACAGACACATGAAAAGATGTTTAACATCACTCATCATTAGGGAAATACAAGTCAAAACCACAATGAGATACCACCTCACACCAGGTAGAATGGCTAAAATTAACAACTCAGGCAACAACAGATGTTGGCGAGGATGTAGAGAAAGAGAGATCCTCTCTTTTATGCACTGCTGGTGGGAATGCAAACTGGTACAGCCACTCTGGAAAACTGTATGGAGGTTCCTCAAAAAATTAAAAATAGAACTAACTTATGACCCAGCAACTGCATTACTAGGTATTTATCCAAGGAATACGTGTATGCTGTTTCAAGGGGTTCCAATGTCTATAGCCATGCTATTGACAATAGCCAAAGTGTGGAAAGAGCCCAAATATGTGAGCCAAAAAGATAAAATGGAGTATTACTCAGCATTCAAAAGGAATGAAATCTTGTCATTTGCAACTACATGGATGGAACTAGAGGGTATTATGCTAAGCAAAATTAGTCAGAGAAAGACAAATATATGACTTCACTCGTATGTGGAATTTAAGATACAAAACAGATGATTGTAAGGGGAGGGAAGAAAAAATAATGTAAGCAAAAATAATATAAAAACAAGGAGGGGACAAAACATAAAAGAGACTTAATTTTTTTTAATGTTTTATTTCTTTCTGAGAGAGAGAGAAAGAGACAGCATGAGCAGGGGAGGGTCAGAGAGAGAGGGAGATACAGAATCTGAAACAGGCTCCAGGCTCTGAGCTGGCTGTCAGCACAGAGCCTGATGCAGGGCTTGAACCCATGAACTGTGAGATCATGACCAGAGCTGAAGTCAGACGCTTAACCGACTGAACCACCCAGGCACCCCAAAAGAGACTCTTAAATACAGAGAACATAATGAGGGTTACTAGAGGGGTAGTGGGTAAGGGACATTAAGGAAGACACTTGTTGAGTTGAGCACTGTGTGTTATACATAGGGGATGAATCACTGGGGTCTACTCCTGAAATCTTTATTGCACTATATGCTAACTAACTTGGATGTAAACAACAAACAAAATTTTTAAAAAAAGAATAAATGGCCTACTGAACACATTGTTCATCATAACCATCCATAAGTGTTTGTTAACTTTTGGCTGATGACCCAATATTTTCCTAGACAGAGGAAAACCTGTGCCTTGTGCTCCTCTGTGATGCACTCACTCTCTGTAGCTTTTGCATTGTCTGAAATTTGAATAAATTTCACTACCAAAGGAAAAGTCCTGTCCCTTTTCTTTGCCCCTCTTTCCTGCTGCAAGAAGAATGGAGTCTTTTAGCGTTCTATTTCCTGTCCATTATTCTGCTATTCTTTCTGTGGCAGTTTTCACAAGAACTCAGTTCTAGAGGTCAGAATTTCTTCTCTAACATCATTTTGTTGGATGTTATGCCAGTGGGGTTTATTGCCTTTCATAGGGTGGGAAAGGGAATTAGGACTGCCTTAACAGGAAAATTAAACCTTACAGTGGGTAATATTCATTAAAGAATGGGATAAAGAAGAAACAGCACTCAGTTTTGAGTGCAATTCAAATAATGCCAGGGAAACAATATTACCAGTCCATTTTTGAGGAAAAGCATAATATAAACAGTATGTACAAGATGATTCTACTTGTGAAAATATATTTATATTACTATCTTTCATTTGGGTCATCATAAGTAAGTTTTTATTTTTGCTAATCAGTATTTCCTGGTTTACCTTTTCTTTTCCTTAAGTAAACCCGTTTTTTGTGTTATTATAAACATTAAAAAGGCAAATGATGACTTCAGGTGGATTGTACATTGGCAGGAAGAGACTGCATACATGTAAACACCCTGTTGTATTTTCTCAGGTTACCAGCCAAAAATTCAGAAACAGTGGAAGTGAGATAACTGCACAGATGCAGCTGAACTTGTCTTGGCTTCTCCCTACTCCTAGGTTCCCTACAGGGTATACACCTGGGCCCCAACACTTGCTGGCCAGACAGAATCTTAACAGAACTGTGGGAAAAATAAAAAGTTAAATTCTTGCTGTGCCACTGCCACACTTGATGTGATTCTGATCATTAGTTTGGTCTCAGGATGCGTTTGAGAAATCCATTTCCTCTAGTAACACTGAAACTGAGTCCAACAGCTCCCTAAAGTTCATTATGGCCATTTATAAACATATATAATATCTTAACTTTTATCTAACATGTCTTAACTAATATCTTAACTTCAGTGCTAGCTAATACCTTAAAAGTACCATTATCCTAGCCAATGTAAGTATTCCATTAATCTCAGAGTATGTCCACAACTTTGTGCTAGGTAAAACGGGATGGGATGATGACTTTGCCATGCACCACTCCACAACCTGCTCTTTCTTCAGCTTCCAGGGGTTTTAGTCTTTAAGTGAAAAGTGAAAGCTTTCCCAGTGAAAGCCCAGAATTCCCCTTACCATATTTCTTGACCAGACTCTTTTTTCCAGTGTTCTATTCACAGTAGTGTTCTAATATCTGTTTAGAGGATCTAATTGGGCTTTAAAATATCAGCATGATCCTGAAAGATAGAGAAGTCTTTTCTTTACTATACACACAGCTGGAATGACTTGTGACAAATGATGATAAGTGAATTGTAGTGATTGGCTGGGGGAAAGAAGTGAAAATACATCTGCCTGTCCAATTCAGAAAAAAACTTGAAAAGTATAATTAATAGCAGGGAAAAAATACCACTGCAATAGTTGTGTGCCTCAAAAATGAGGTCATCAACCACATGCTTACAGGTTCTCATTTTGGAAAAATCCAAATCTAGATTAGAGTATGATCTCCCATAGGTAAATACCTATATGTTTATGTGACAACATAATGTATAATTATTATTTGTTGCCTGTCTGTGTTTTCTATTTTTTCTTAAATAAACCCATGCTCCTTCTGCCATTTTGAATATCTAGAAGGTAAAATCATACTTTCAAAAGTGAACTTGATATCAACCCTGCTATTAACAAACACTGGTTATTGCTAAGTAATCTTATTAAATATATGTCTGTCTTCATAGTGCTTAGAAAGTATGCCCTGTCTCAGAACATGCACAGAACCATCTACACCAGTAGCTGTGGGGAGTGGGGCAAAACATGAAGAATCACTCTTTGCCAGCTCTTCATATAAACTCTCTTACCATCCTCATTTTTAAAAATTCTCGTGACTTCAGTACTAAACAGAAAACCCTGTTCCCTTCTATTTCTCTTTCCTAATGAGCAAGTTCTACTCCCCACCCCAACTCTCCTTTCAAGTATTCAATGCTCTTCGGTATTCTTCCACAGTTTCTTGTAGTTACAGCTGGAGTTTGGTTTCTTCTAGCTTCCATATGCCCCTTTAGGTGGTTGCATTCTTCCTTTAACTATGCAGAACCAGTGCTCTTTATTGCATTTGAAGACACGTCATATGGTAGTGACTGACCAGAAGCATGATGGGGAACTGTTGCTTCTATCCAGAAAATGTCTTAATTCAATTCGCTGAGGTTGGAATTGACAGTTAAGAGGAGACATCACCAAATTGATGGTGTACTTCCCCAAAACTATGCCACAGAAAACATATCCATAGATTAGTAATATGGGAAAAACCAGGACACCAATAGCAAGAATTTGTCATTCCATTTTTATAAAAAGAGATACTTTCACACTTCTTCAAGCAAAGAGACATATGAATGAATTTATTATCATTTTGATTACGGATGTTTTTAATTATTCTCGGATAAATATGTATTATAGATAGTTTTGTATCTTTTATGGTAAAATATCATCTTTGAAATAGACCATATCGCATCTAGTTAAAATCACAATGACAAATAAATTGTCTGTTGAACAGATGACCACCAACAAGCATCCATTAACCTTAGGTTGCTGGCAAGACCTGGGTGCCCTGTTGTTATGGTAGCAGGGCCTGGGAGTTCCATACCATGGATTCCCTTTTTCTCAGCTTTCAGATTTTCCAGGCTTCAAGAAACTTCTACCACCACAGTGAAACCACAGACTTCCTTTTACCAACTCTTTTTATCCTATAACAAAACCAGACTCTTCTCCTGGTTTCCCATTTCCTCCTGATTTTCGCTTACCATTTCCAGACAAGTCTGATCTTATTTTTAAATGTCAGCATGTTCCTTTAAGACAGACCTCATCCTGTTCGCCTTATGTAAGGCTAGCACTGTTTGACCCTAAGATAAAACAAGTGGAAGTGCCTGCTTTGAACTAGAAAGAGAATTGTTCCCCGAATTTTGTTTCCATGGGAAAACAAAGCCTTAATACTATTAAATTTGGTTACAGCAAAGCATAAAGAAAAACAGTACTGTATTAGTAGATAATTCTAACCAAATGCATCTGAAATATACACATTTCATTGCTTAGGAAAAAAAAGCAGAACAAAAACTGTGCTATATATGATTCCATGTTTTGTAAAAAGAAATATCAACAATGCTATCTAATTTATGTGAAAATAAATTAACTTCTTTTTTATGCTCATCTCTGTTTCCTAACTTACTCAGGCCAACTAGTGTTATATCATAATATTTTGTATTTTAAAGGAAAAAATATCACAGGCAGCATTCTAGGTTGCCGGATGTGGGAGGGGATACATACTGTCCTATGCTTACTATATGTTCAATTTTATTTAGCCAATAATACAAACTTAACAAAACCACACAGAGCTGGGGAAAAATGCAATAATTCTTGGCCTAGCTTTTTCCTCATGTCTAGTTTCTTCATGGGACTATTGGTCACTCTGATTAGCACGGAGAAAATAGTCAAATTTCTATTATCAAAAAGACAGGAGATACTGTGCTGACTGCCAGCTCGGAGCCTGGAGCCTGTTTCAGTCTGTGTCTCCCTCTCTCTCTGACCCTCCCCTGCTCACACTGTCTCTCTCTCTCTCCTAGAAATAAATAAAACATTAAAAAAAAAAAAAAAGACAGGAGATAATAAGTGTTGGCATGGATGTTGAGAAAAGGGAAACCCGTATACTGTTGGGAATGCAAATGAGTACAGTCACTATGAAACACAATTTCCAGATTCCTCAAAAAAAAAAAAAAAAAGCTAAAAGTAGAGCTACAATATGATCTACAAGATCATATCCATGTGTACATATCTCATAGGAAAAAAAATTCAGTATTGTGAAGGAAACAAAATCAGTATATCTGCACTCCCATACTCACAGTACCATTATTCACAGTAGCCAAAAATATAAACAACTCAAGTGTCTCTCAGTAGATGAATGGGTAAGGAAAATATGATGTATATATATTTTGGAATGTTATTTAACAGAAAAAAAGGAAAGAAATCCTGCTATTTATGACAACATGGATGAAACTGTAAGGCATTATTCTAAATGAAATAAGACAGACAGTAAGACAAATATTATATAGTATCATTTGAATGTGGAATATTTAAAAAAAAGGAGAAGAGGAGGAGGAGGGGGAAGAGGAAATAAAATTCACAGAAAGAAAGTGTGGGATGGTTATTGCCAAAGCCTGGATGTGGGGGTGGAAGGAATGGGGAGATGTTGATGAAGGAGTACAAAGTTTCAGTTATAAGATGAATAAATTCTGAGGACCTAATATACAGCATGGTGACTAGAGTTTATAATATTGTGTTATATATGTTCAGAGAGCAGATCTTAAGATTCTAACCATAAAAGGGGGTAACAATGTGAGGTGTCAATATGTTGATTTGACTTGATTGAGGTAATCATTTCACAATATATACATCTATGACACATCATCACATTGTACACTTTAAATGTATACACTTTCATCTGTCAACTCTACCTCAATAAAGCTGGGGATGAAAAGAAAACAACCAAATTCTTGGTATGCCATTGCTCATTCACACACAGATGTAATGTCACTGACACTAAGAACTAATAATCCATGTTTTATCAGGAGACTTTATTTTTATTTTTTTAATGTTTATTTATTTTTGAGAGAGAGAGAGAGAGAGAGAGTGCCCGAGCAAGTGGGGGAGGGGCAGAGAGAGAGGGAGACACAGAATGCGAAGCAAGCTCCAGGCTCCAAGCTGTCAGCAAAGAGCCCCATGCTGGGCTCAAACCCACAGACTACGAGATCATGACCTGAGCCAACCAGGTGTGCAGTAGACTCTATTTTTAGAGCAGTCTTGGGTTTACATAAAAATTGAAAACAACAAGTTCCCAAATCTTTGTGTGTTTGTTTAAAAATGATAAACATATCAGATTCTCCCAGAGAATTGAAACTGTATGTTTACATAAAAAGGTGTACACAAGGATGCATAACGCCATGATTGATTATAGCTAAAAAGTGGTAACTACCCAAATGTCCATCAACTAATGAATGGAAAAGCAAAATGTGGTATATCAATGGCAAATTGTTCAGCCATAAAAAGGAATAAAGTTCTGATACATGCTACAATACTGAATGAGTCTTAAAAACATTTTGCTAAGTGAAAGAAGCCAGACACAGAATGCCACAAATTTTATTATTCCATTTATATGAAATGCCCAGAAAAGGCAAATCCATGGAGACAGAAATGAGATTAGATAGGAAGAGAAGGGAATGGAGAGTTCCAGCTATTGGGTGTTTCTGGAGTGATGAAAATGTCCTATAATTAGATAGTGGTGATGATTGCACAGCCCATGAACACACTGAAAACCACAGAGATGCATACTTAAAAATAAATCAGATTCTCTGTTTATTGAAGCAAAGTCTGATCACTGAGGTCACTTCCTCAATGGAGTTGGAGGGGAAAAAACAAAGTCCCTGGCCAGAGGTCCCTGAGGAGCAACTCTGCCTCCAGCAGCACAGTGCTTGATACAGTCAGGGTCTCTCCTGGGCACCCCTGGCTCTAATTTCATAAACTTACACCAGAGCTTACTGTTAGGACCACAGTCACAAATTTGTTGAAATCCAAATAATCTCTTTGAATGAATGTCACCGATAGGAGTAGCTGCCTCTTTCCTACTCTTTGTATCTTTCTCCGTATGAAGAGAAAGCAAACTCCAGGCCTCCCTCTGCACCTGTACAAGGGCTTGGAGCAGGGGGAAGGTGGTGGCTGTGCCATGTTCTTCATGATGCCTCATGCTCTTGCTGAAACTCAGCTTTTCCTTGAGGTTTTGCTACTGTTTTATGTATGTACTTTTAGCTGGATTTTAAAACTTAACTTCCCTCTTTAGGTGAACCCATTTCTTTTCTACATCACATGCAGAAGTGACACTGCTGGATCCCAGAGGCATAATAAATGGTAGTGATTTATTAGGAGCAAGAAAGAACTACCAAGTTTAGTTTTTAAAAAATCTGTAGATTAATCTTTGTTAGTGTAGAGCATAAGAGACAGACAGTATGTTAATAGGACACTTCTAAAATCACGCCACAAAAAAAGATGTTCATAGTTTGTAACAAAGGAAAAAACAAGACAATATATATGGTGTGATCTCATTTCTGTACAAAGAGATATCTATCTTCTATACCTAATGAGTGCCATAGTGAATAATCTTATTTTTAACATATCTGTTTTCTAGTCTTTTCTAAATTGTACATCTATGTCATATGTAATTCTTAAAATTCAAAAGCAAAATGGCATCACCAAAATTTCTCAGACATTTATGATGTTACAAATAAATGACTCTAATCTGATCATCATAGACAATCATTTATTAACCTCAAAGTGGATATATAATCCTTCCTATATACTTGAAGGTAGTAGAGAGACACCAGAGACAGCGAAGAGAAGGATAGGCTAAAAATCATGCAAGGGTGGGTTCTGCCCTCCAAGTACTCGTGTTTTGAGATATTGATGCTACGCTTTAGAGACCGGACTAATGTTGTATCAGACTCACTGTGCACCATTTGATAAAGTCATTCTTTTATTAAGCACAATTTATTGAATGTCCACCTTTGAGGAGCCCTGTTTTCAAGGAGAGCAAAGGAACATTTGGTTTTTCCCTACTTTTCATGCTAGAACAAGACTTGGCTTGCTTTAATGGGGCTTCATGTGCCAGTCTCATCTTGCTTATTTATTTATATAATGCTATTAGATCCTGATAAGCTGCCAGATCTCAACATGCTTTTAAAAGTAAGTGATCCTGGTAGAGGATGAGGACCCAAAGGAGAAGAAACCCTATAAGATGCATATCCTAAATATCTTCAGTTCCTACTCCACACTCAGGTCCATCTGTGGGGACAAGTGAGAGTATATTAGCATTAACAAGTAAGCATTTTATTCATATTTCCTACCTGCTCACATGAGAACTCTAAAGTTACCAAAGCTACTTATGTAAACCCTGAAAGACAGGACTAGTCTCATATTTGTTCAGGAATAAAACTGCTTATGTTCTCCCTGTCTGGCTTTCTCCACTACCCATAAGACAATTGGAGTACCTCAATACTGCATATACCCTAGTGTCCCCTAAGGAAATTCAGGCTACTAAAAATGTGTTGTTTGGACCAATTTTATGTAAATTTAATTTTTAAAACTACCCTGAAAAATATTTGATATTAGAAAAAATTCATAGTGACTCTTCTATAAAGCAAAAAGTTATTTTATATCAGACAAGTAAGACCCCAACCCCAATTTACTAATTTACTCATGCTGAATTGTATTAAGAATTTTTTCAAAGTGAAGTTCATCTAGGACTGAAACAGCAAAAGGGCAATTACAGAGAACTATGTAAACCTGTATATGATAATAATTTGGAAGTGCACTGAGATATGCAGGATAAATAAGTGATTTGAGCAATGGTCTTTCTATGTATCCCTTTAGAATATAATCCATATCTGCCAAGAAGCAGCTTTAGTGTGCACATTTAGTTTTTAGGCATGTTATCCACAAGCAGGAGAAAGCAGTGGAATCTGAGAATGCTGAAGGTCAACTCATTTCTCTCCATCCTACTGTCTCATAACATAAAAATGTAATCCCAAAATGACATTTTCCCACATAGATTTATGTCATAGACATCCAGAAACTTACGCATGCATATACAACCCCCAACGTAAATTGTTTTCTCACTGTGGGATTTCATTTCCTTATTCCTCTAGAAAATGGTATAGATGTTTTCTTCTAGAAAATAAAATTTATTTCCAGTCTCAAAACTTAAGTCTTCAAGAACACACAAGCTCTTTGACATAAAAATAAAATTCAAGGAAATTCAAGAACTTTCTAAACGGTATTATTCTTAGACCAACATTTCACACAAGCTTTTCATTATTTTAGACACTAAAAAGCAGCTCTAGAACTGATGTGAATTTGAATATCAACTAATTACATAGGCATGTGCCTATCAATTATTGAAAATAACAAAAGTTATGCTTTGATCACACCACATATGAAAGTGTTAGTGCAAGAGCACCAAACTTTGAATGCAAAACATTCAAGACTGGTCAAGAACCAGTTTTACATCCCTTAGCTCACCTTCATCCTATAAAAAGAGTTGGGATCATTTGGCCAAGAGGTGGACATGACAAAAGAGAACTTTCATCTAATATCTACCCATGGAAGGGATCAAGTACTTACTTCCCTGCAGCCCAGGGCAGAATGGCTTCTGGAACTAAGTATGTCTCCTAGAGTTCGGTAGACTTGGTGTATTGGTACCCTATTCATGACTGAGAAATCTAAAGAGTGAGATGCTGATTGGATTAACCTATAGCAGTGCAGTCTCTGGAAACATTTTGGGGATAAGTGAACCTCCACTTACAAAGGGTCAAAATTGCATATTTCCTGGGGGTCATGTGAGAGAATGAGAGAACATCGTTCTAATTTCTTCATGATTGCATCTGACAATTTCTGCTACTTCAGCATGCTAGGTGATAGATATACATATATCCTTCTCCAATTTCCATGTCTTTTCTAAGAACTTCTTCCCTTTGGAATCTATCACAAATAATTAAGGCTTCAATTTTCCTCTAATCCCTGGTTGACTGGCTCTCTGGGGCTGAATTTAAAATGGCATTACCTTCCCCACTCCATCTCTCTATTGGCTCTTGCTACCCTTAACCATCTCACCAGAAGAATGGGCATTTCCCCAACAGTTCCAAAATCATGTTTTTCTCTGTGTGTTTCCACAAATCAAACTGAAACCAATCCTTTCTCTCAATGGTCAGCTGCTTCCTGCTCTAGCGTTTGCTGCGATATAAGCTATGGCACTCTGCCTTTGCTCTGGTTAGCGAATCTGTCTCATAGTTTCTGACCAAGAACTATTTCTGTTAAATACTTTCTAAGTCTATTGCTTCAGAGATGAAAGGTGTTTTCTCAGCCATTTGAGTTCTCCAGACTTTGAGACATTTTCTCAGTGAAGCACTTTTCCTTTTCTAATCTCTTTTCCTCCTGTAGCAAGAACTGACTCCCCTATGGTGTTCATTTCCTACGCATGTGCCTTTGCCATTTTCTCAGTCTTAGGTAGGTTTCGCGTTTCACTTTTACTTGACTCATACGTCATCCTTTTCCTTCTACCAAATATGAATTAATCCTTTGCTGGATGGAAGGATCCACTTCTCTTCCCATTGTTTTATGTGTGAATTAATTAAGACTTATTTGCTGCAAGCTTAAATTCTTCTTTATGTTTCATATTTTAGTACATTATAGAGTATTCCACAATATGGAGAAAGAATTGAACAGCCAAGACTTGAGCTTCTCTGGGATCTTAGCAGCAGTTAGTTGTTGTATGCCTATCTAAGCTCCTCCCAATATCTACCAGGTAGGAGAAATGCTATGCACAAAGAATTTCATCACAAAGGTATCTGCACTTGATGGGGGAAGCAAAATGTGCACAGTAACCTCTACTAGTTAAGTAAGTTATTGCAAATATACGTATAAAACATAGTGTGGTCATTTCAAATGACATTTATGAAAACTCTGTAAAAACATGAAAATGCTTATGGTAGAATAAAGTGAAACACAATTTACAAATGTATCGTAACTGTGGACATTCACTGTAAACACATATGCATAAAGTGTAAAACTATGCAGAATAAAGCTATAATTTGTGTTAAAATGGGGAAAGTACAGGGATGCTTGGGTGGCTCAGTCGGTTGAGTGTCCTACTTTGGAGCAGGTCATGATCTCATAGTTGGTGAGTTCAAGTCCTGCATCCAGCTCACTGCTGTCAGCGTAGAGCCCACTTTGGATCCTCTGCCTCTGCTTGTGTGCTCTCTCTCTCTCCTGCGCTCTCTCTCTCAAAAATAAATGAAACATTTTTTAAAATGGAGAAAGTACACATATTCATATTTAATTGATTATACATAAAAATATCTCCTGAAGGATACATAAAATATTAATAAGAGTAGTTATCTTTTGGGATTGCAAGTGGAACTGAGCAAATGGTGCACAGAAATGGGCAAAATGCTTTCACTATATACCCTTTTGCATTCTTGGACCATACGGATGCATTTCTAATTCAATATAATAAATTATATATTTTATTGAATAATATGTATTAAATAAATTTTTATATATATTTGAAGACAATAAGCCAAGGTGGAAAATAGCAGCTATTGCTCTATATTTACAAATGTTTTATTGTCTTCTTTATACATATAGCATTCAAATTTCCTCTAATGAATAAATGTTCTTTTTACTATTAAAAAAAGAGAGAAAACCAAACATTTTTGTCTAGTTTTTTCCTTTAACGAATTCCTTGCCAGACAGCCTAAACTCAATAAAATCTAAAGAAGGAAGAAGGAAAGTATCACTTGTGGAATTACAAAAAAGTGTCAATAACTATGCCAAGGATTTCACCTGTTTTTCCCATAGTCAAACCAGCCAGAGCATTAGAAAGGAATCTAAACAGAAAACTGCTTCCATGAGGCTCTTTCATATAAGATTAAGATGATGCTACTCAAATTTTAGTGTCTATACTAGTCATTTGGGAACCTGGTTAAAATGTAGATTCCAATTCAAAAGATCTAAGGCGGTTATGGGATTCTACATTTCAAACAAGTCCCCACGTGTTTTGAAGGCTGCTGAACTGAAGACCACATTTTTGAGTAGCAAAGATTTACTACAACATAACCTGGGCTGCTTTTAGCACAGCTCAGAGTCACCACCTGCAGGGTACGCTCTGAACCACAGAATAGCCAACAGGTCAGTTTTCCTTACAGAAAAGATTAGCAATATTGTAATATTTATTGTACTTAGAAATACAATTTTTTAAATTTTAAAATAAATTAAAAATAAATAAAATAAAATTTTAAAAAATCATTGTATTTAGAAATAAAACAAAAATAAAGATACCTAACAAAAAGTTTATTCTTTTGTTAATAAACAAGAAGTTTATTTCTTAAAGTTTTTGTTTAATAAACAAAAAGTGTATTTCTTAAAGCCCTTGAAATATTTTTCTTCATACACCTGGGTACAAACTGACTGCTTTGGATGAGTGAGTATGCTGGACTTCATTGTCCCAGCCTGGTCTATGTCTTTAACAGCACTTAGGTTGAAAAAGATAATCCAGGCTTTCTGGGATTAGGAGCCCTTCTTGTCCAGAGATGGTGCCAATAGGACACTTGGTTTTTAGTCTCAGCTCAGTCTTTTAGGAGCAGTATTACTTTGGGCAAGTCATTTCAGCCTTCAGGCATTCAGATCCCTCATTTGTAAAGTGTGGCTGATCAGCCAGTGGTGACTATACCTGGGGTGCAACATCTGAGGCTGACTCCATTGGCTGGGCAAGCTGAAGATATCTGCCATGTTTGCACTTTGTACTCAGAGCTTTGGGGAGCTATTGAAGACTTAGAGACAGGGGATCATACAATGGTCCGAGGCAGGACTAACACTAACGGACAAAAAGAAATCCCACAGTGTGCCTAATAATTAATCAAACGATGATTAACTCCATGCAGCTGCCTGATTTAAAACAAATTTCAGCTCCTGTCGCTAGCAGGAGAGAATCATTCCTAAAAGCAAGGCCAGAACTCTGATTACACTTCAAGCAGAAGGCTGAGGTTAGTAAACAAAACCTTCATTAAAGACCATTAGAATATCAGCTATTACAAGTATTTAAATTTTTATAGATGTGTTTGAATTTGATTACATAAGATTTCCACATTTGTGAACCACACTCATCTTTTATATGCAAAGGCCTGTGATCAAAGCATAAAATCTGATTCTAATTAACATTTCCCTCTTGAAATTAATAATAACTACTGTTATTTATTAAGTAATCTCTTCTGTGCTAGGTGCTTTACATGCATTGTCTCAATTTACTCTCAAAGCAACTACAGTGAGATAGATATTACTACCCCCATTTTATATATAAAAAAGCAGGCTCAAGAGGTTAATTAACTTGCTAGAGGTTATACAGGTGGCTGAACTGGATTTTGAACTCTGCTCTGAACGATGTCTTGGCTCTTAACCTCAAACTTACTTAAATAAAAAACAAAAGACAGACACTAATTTGCCAGTTGTTCATCACTCAAAAGTCACTCAATATTCATCCTTTAACCATTACATATGTACCTTAAATATATAACCTCAATCTGTAACCGTCCATGAATGTATCATATCCTTGGTGAGAAGAGTCACAGTGTAAGTGACATACCATGTACTTTTAGAGTATTTGTCTAAAAATGAATAATCCTGAATACACACACACACACACACATATATGTATATATATATATATATATAATCAGTTTTATACTTTCCTTTGGATATATATTACTAAGATTTCAATATACATCCAAACAAGTATGTTTGCTTTCATACATATATAGTATATATTAGATATCTGTAAATTCAGTCATCTCTTATGTGTGCTTCATTTCAGGATCATGCACCTAAATATAAGTCTTTTTTTTTTGTTTTTTAAAAATAAGGTCACATACAGATAAATACATCTATGACTATATTTCATAGGTACCATAGTGACATCTTGTGGAAAAGGCATGTTGAATTACATCTGTATGTTCCTAAGTATTTCCAAACTACTTTCTCTATCTCCAAAGTGGAAACTGTCATCAGATACAGTTTGAGTATTGACTACTGAAATATAGTTTGGTCCTATACAAATTTAAGATAGCAGGGTTGGTATCAATTTCCAGTATGTTGAAAAATAATAAGTATCTCTGAATCATAAGTAGTCTAAATTAATAAGTTGTGAGAAGTGATTCTTACAACAATATTGCAAGAAACTTAAATCAGTAGACCTTTAAAATAGTCATTGTTGTTTCTGTTTTTAGCATATGAACGAAACAATTTCCTCTGGGAATGATTTTGAAATAAATTAATTGAAAGCAGATAAATAACAATTTTCTCCATGATAGAAATTCATATTTCCCCAGTATAACTTTTAAAAGACTCAATCAAGATTTATTAGAAGATTGTTTACAGAGTACAAAATAAATAATTAATTATTTATTGAGTGCTCACTATGTGCAGAGCATTATGAAAGCTTTTTTTCTTAGTAAAAACTACTGGTTTGATCAGCTGGCTGGAGCATATTTGTTCATGAGGCTGAGGGTTGATTTTATTCACATGGCTATGAGTTTTCTTCTTCTGCTTCTTAGGAAGTAGTATGGCATTATGGAAAAACACTGGACTTTTAAATTTAAAAAATTAATTTTTTGTCTACTATCTTTCTTTTCCTTTTCTATTTCTTTTTTTTTTTTTTAATGTTTTATTTACTTTTCAGAGAGACAGAGAGCGTGAGTAGAGGAGGGTCAGAGAGAGAGAGAGAGACAGAACCTGAAACAGGCTCCAGGCTCTAAGCTGCCAGCACAGAGCCCTACGCGGAGCTCGAACCCACGAACCATGAAATCATGACCTGAACCGAAGTCAGATGCCTAACCGACTGAGCCACCCCGGTGCCCCTTACTATTATTTTTCATACCACATTTTAGAAGGATGTTACACTTAAAAATAAAAGACAAATAATTCTTTTTTTCATCATATCTGATCTATATAATAATTAGAACAGATGTGGTTATTGATTGTAAAAAAGCCACTACTGGATAAATCCACTGTTTTCACTTATTTTTTTTAGTTACTATTTATCACCACTAGAGGGCATCTGAGGACTGAGCTTAGTACAATGTAATGCTGTGAATGAAACAAGCCTCTATTAAAGTAAGACTAAATTTTCCATAAAAAAAGGCTAATTGTATTTGTGACTTAGATATTCAAAAACTACTTGATGATAGTTCTATAATTAAGTTAGTAAATATGCATAAACTTCCTATTAAAGTGTTAACTTCAAACGCTTTCTTTTCATTTCAACACAATACAACAGCTAATTCTGTAATTAGAATTAAATTTGCAAATGCCAACTATAGTAATGGCAATTATGCATCAGATTGTATTTTCAACTGCACCTGCCTACTTTTCAAAAGTTGGTATGCAATTACAAACAAAATTATTAAATATCTGGAAAAGAATGCAAAATTAGCTAGGCACAACTGGTCCTAATTATTAGAAATCTCCAGCATATAATCATTATTAGCATTTTACACCCAACAACATTGTTTAAAGTACCTACTAGGTGTCAGGCATTATCAGTTCTGGATTCACTGTCAAGGAGCTCCATCTAGTGGACGAGATAGACAAGAAGACAGATGAGGTGGACTACAATGATTAGTGTGCTGCTGGGACATGTGTAGCACAAACTGGGAATCAGAAGGAGGGAGAGCTCCAGCCTCTCTAGGTAGTTTTCTTTTTCTGATAGATACATTCCTCTGACTATAGAGACCTAGGCTAAAGGATAACTGCTGACACACAAACATGGTTTCCAATCCTGTTCTACACTCTTACTAATTCTACGACCTTACGCAAATCTTTTAGCCTCTCCAAGCTTTGATTTCCCCCTCAATAAAACCTGTAATAATAAAAATACAAGCTATCATAGAGGATTATTGGGAGGACCAAAGATAATGTCTTAATGTACTCGATGCAACAGTTGGCACATAGTGTGTGTGAACTATCATTATTACTATTACTACTTTCATGTCATGACCAAGAGACCTGGAATGGATTCCATGGGCTCAAGTTGGAGGCAACCAAGAATGCACAGAGAGTGTTTGCTTTCATTGTGTCAACGAGAGTCCTCTGAGATAAGAAAATTGATGATTACCCCAAGAATGTAGCTCCAATCTCTTGGCCATGCTAACCAATACATTTTTGTGCTTTTTCTCATTGCTGGATTTCTCTCTCTCTCTCTCTGTCTCTCTTTTATTCTTTCTTGCTCTCCATGTCATTTTCACAGAATATCTAGGTGGGGTGAAATAATTTTTCTCTGTCGAATGTGGCATTCAAGAATGAAATATGTTATTTTATGTCTGGTTGGGGTATTTAATACAGGAGTCTCTAGTGTAATATCTCACTCAGTCTGGATTTCCTATATTTAGAGGGGTGGAAAGGATGAGATGCACAAATCATATTGTGTTTTTATTTTCTTAATCTTTTTTTTTTTTTTTTACTACATTTGCTCAGGACCAGAAAGGCAATCACAAAACCAAAACCAGATGGGAAAAAGTAAGCCAAAGTAAAACTAAATCCTGATTACTAACAACTATTTAGATCATATTTTATCAATCTGTGACTCAATAATAATGAGCACATATTTGATGAGTATAATATCTCAGATCAAGCTTCTTTCTCTAATGTCATAGATATTTATATCATGACAGAGGATGAAATAATCCAGCAAATTGAGGTGGAGAGTTTATAGCTATTTTCCTCTAAGCTCCAGTAGATCAGTATCATGTGTCCCCTAACTACATATAAAGTCACAAAACAGATTTCTCCTTCAAATTCTCCTAGATGGAAAGGTCTATAGGAAGGTCTGACCCTCTGTTTTCTTAAATTGACATATCATGGGTATATTTGGGAAGCAGCAAAACAAAAACAAAAACAAATTTTGGAGTGATTTTTGGCTTTCAGCTGGTGTAAGGATCAGGGTCTGACCTTGTTTTAAATGGAACACAAGTGAAAAGTGATGGAAGACATCAAATTATGATGTCTTTCTTCTGTCTCTGTGGTAAACATCATTCTAGTCCCCATTTTTTCAGATTAAAGACAAAGGATTCCTGACACTCCTCTCCTGATCAAATAGATTTGTTTTCAGCTAACATATTCCAAGCTGATTAAACAGCTTCTTTGGTCAAATAAACTGTGCAGAAAGAGATTGTGGGTGTAGCACAAAAGGGAAGGAAAGCTGGGTCAGGAAGAAAGAAGAGGAGAGTGTTATTTGATGATTTCTTCTATTGTTTATTTTTTCCCTGTAAATACAATTGTAGCTAAAACTATGTCTCTGTATTAATGTATAAACTAGCTTTTCACAAGCAGTTTTATTTTAGTCATCTACATAAGGAATTCATTTCTGGCAGGAGCTGAGCATACCCGCTCCAGTTGAGACTGGCTGCAGAGAAAGCAGGCCAAAGCTTTCCTATGACAATGACAGTGACTGGTCAAAAACTCTGGGTGGAAAAGTCCCCAATGCAGCATGTTTTCTGTTCCTTCAGGGGATATGGGACAGGGTCGTGGAATCAATGATTGTTTGGGATGGAACAATACAGGCAGTAACTATTCTGAGCCCACTACTTTGGAAGCCTTGTCTTGCTGTATAAAACCATGAGGAGGCCAACCTTCAGCTGAAAAACTTTGAGGACAGTAGTCCTCACACTGGTACCTCTGTAATTTACTCTGTCTCAGTACTCCTTTAAGTATTTCTTTTACCCACATCACTCTTCAAAAGCTTCTTTGGTTTCTGAGGTTATCCAATATTTTCCTGCAATCAGCAGAGTCCAGATTCAAAAATTTAGGACTCCTTTCTTTAACCAAAGACTCCTTCTTTTTCAGTCTTTCTAGTCAGCTGGCTGCGATCTAAGAGAAAACAACTAGTAAACTTCAATCTGTAATCACCCTGCCTTTGCTCCAACAGCTTCACCTCACCTCAGCACTCACCTAACAACTCTTCTCTATGCGCCCTTAATTAAAATGGCATGTCTTTCTTACAGTGTAGCATATCAAACATGATTTCTCTATGCCAGGCAAGACAGTAGGCACTGCAAGGATGCAGAGATCACTATCATAGTCCCAGGCAATAAATGGCATTCTGTACTGAATTCCCATTGGATAGAGTAGGGGAACTTAATTTGGGAGCTGAAGGATGGGATTCAAGGGGGTGAATAGAGCCAGAAGGCATGAATTTCTCAAAATTGTGTATGTGTGTCTGTGTGTGTGTGTGTGTGTGTAAGTGTGTGTGCACATGAGTATTCTCCCAGGGAGAAGGCCTCTGTCTTTCGTAGTGTGTAGAAAAAGATTACCGTGAAACACCAGGTATGTTTTCTGTCTGCCCTCTGGAATGTAAAGAAAGGAACAAGAACAATGATGAGTAGGAGACTGGGCGGAGTCAAGGAGATGGATTCAAGCATTTAGTAGAGCTATTATTTAAATACATAATATTGCACAAATACTTACTTTGTTTCTTTCCTTATTTTCTCCCTATCATTTTCCTAGTGCAGTCAACAGTTGGAAAGAAAATAAGAAAAGCATGTGACAAAAACAAAATTCCATTTTTATATAAAATATTTTAAAGATGTATAACTAAAAATAGATATTATACTTATATTTTGTTCTACTTATGCCTGATAGCTTTTAAAAGTACTTCATAATGCCATTATGGGAAAGATGTTTCATATAGCGCTCCCCAACAAATGAGCACTTCCTCTTCATTTAAACACCTCAGATATGTGCGGCAAAATCAATGATACATATAGCAGCAGAACTGAAAATAATCATATGATTAAAAATCATATATGGTCTCTATTGTAGCAGATTTAGGAGGACAGAAATAAATATTTAATCAAACCTTAATTCTTTCAGAAAAAAAAGGATGAATCAAGACCTACCTCTGTTCTGAGGATATTTTTCCAGTTCCATTTCAAGTCCCAAAGTTGGTTGGTAACATGTCTTTTTCTTTTGAGCCAGAATTGTTTTAGTTGGACTGGCCTGGAGGCAAAAGATTGGACTCTGAGAGTTTCACTGGGTTTGCACGTGGCAACGTTCCCAGTGTTGTATAGAGCTCTAGCCTGACCTGCTGACTGTGATTCATGAGCCTTCTGTCCAGAACGCTTCCCAAAAAGTGAAGCTGAGATGACACAAAACTACTTCGCAATCTAGCAATTGATGTGTCATATTTTTTTGCCTGGTCCCTTTCTGACAAAATGTTTTCTTACTACCTATAGGTGTCAGAGAAGGCATCCTGGAGGACTTGAAGCATGAGTAATCCACTGAGCAGTGCCATCTCTAAGGCTGAATTGTCCTCATCTTCCCCACGTCCACCTCCACCTCTTATGGAGCTAAACACTTCCTCACCATATTTTTTTGAGAACCCTGAGTCCATGGCCAGCCTCCCTTCCCCAGCTGCAGCCCAGCCTTCATCCTCTTTGGATAAGTAAGTCCTGTTGACCTCATGGATTCCTCTTGTTACTGCAGCTGTAGAACCCCTATAACTCTATCTAAAATGCAAGCCTTGGGGATCATCTCATCTCTCCTCTTATTGCCCTGTGCTTCCTCTCTCCTGAGTCTTCTTTCCATTGCCCTTCATTTCTCCCAGCCTTTCTCTTGTATCTACAGAATCATTTCATTGTAAATAAAAGCCCCCTAACTTTGTCAAACGTTGCACAAAATTTGTCTTCTGTTCCTTCATTCTTCGACAACTCTGACACTTAGTTCATTCCTAGTCCCTCTATTACCTTGGAGAGATCCAGCAGCTTCACTTCCATCCCTTGTTATGTGAACCCTATGGTCTGTCTCTTCAAACAGTCTTACAGCACTCTCACTCTCCAAGCCACTTCTGCCCTGAGGCTACTCTGTAATTCTCAATCTTGTCTGTCTTCTCCACTCTCATATGTGATAAATATGTCTGGAGAAAATCTCCCATCTTTTTAGATTATAAACATTATAAAACCAAGGTCTTTAGTCCGTTTCACCAAACTTCAGACTTTAACACTCTTCTCAAGCTCTCTTCTCTTAGATTAATTTGACCTCTTAATAGACTGAGAAAAAATAAAAACTATGTGGTTCATATGCCTTCAACTATTTGTAGCCACATTGTTATATGTTGGTATCAGAACCTTATACTCATCTCTGTCCCTATAAGCTCCAAGAAGGGGGTGTCCCTTTAAGGCTAACCCATTTCCTTGTACTCTGATCTTTCTTCCTACTCCCTCAAGAGACTGCTCCATTATTTATCTCCCCTTTCTTCCTATAACTATAAATTCTCTCAACTGGTTGTGTTATGTCAACTCATGAATGTATTCTCTTTTCCAGTTCTGTGAGGAAAACATTTCAATTTTTATCAATTTTAATGGTTCTCACTCTGTTTGCGATCTTTTCCATTCCTTCAAAGTAGAGCATCCTGAAAGAGTAGATATATATTTATCACCTCCACATCCTAACTTCTCTCTACTCCTTAACCTGTTGCAAACCACAATCTGCCATGGGAACCCCATTGACACTGTTCTCATTAAAATCATCAATAATCCCCTCTTTGCTAAGTAGAGAAGGGTAGTCAGAGTCATTTTATCCAATGTCTCCATGCTTTATGATACTGTTATTCATATCCTCTTACTCCCTTGATTTCCGTGATGTTACTTTCTGCTTATCTGATACCTACTCTCTAGTTAATCTTTGTCAACTTCCTTCAGGAGCTACTCTTTTTCTACTCTCCTCTTAAATGTTGGTATCCACAGATCAGTGCCTTCTAATCTTTTTTACCTAATAAACCACATGGATAATAAAACTATTTATATAACATACTAGGATAAATTGGAAACTGATTGGAAGTGTCTAAATGGTATTTGTGAAAAAAATCAATTGCCTTCTCTATACATTGCATAATTTATAAGAAAATAAAATAAAAATAACTAGAAGAGGTATTAAAGTAGAACTGAATTTGTTTAAAATTCAAAAATATTAATTTTTAAATTTTGAAATGCTACGCACAATTACTTGTCAACACTTTATAGTGATGATTTCTTCATATTCCTGATAGTCACAATCAACAAAAATCTTTGTTGTCACATATAGATAATAAAAATATTTCCTTAATTTTGGCAAATATTCAAATGTTTACAAGCATTGACATTATATTTCCTGAGTCTAACAGCTCTTTCTTTTCTTTCATTGACAAATGTAATGTTGACATTTCTTGTGAAAATATAAATTTCTAATTTCATTGAACTTTTTCATATCAAAGATTTCAAAATGGTGATTCCCATCTGAAGTACTTGCGGTATTATAGGTAGTCTGGATTCCACACTGACCACAAACTGACAAATTTATTGATTTTATGTGAAATCAAAGATGTAAAACCACTACCTGAATTGCACCTACTCTTCCTGCCTTTCCTACCACCTTCCTACCTTCCATCTCACTCAACTGGCCGCACCCAGTGCTTCTTGGATACCTGGACCATCAGTTCCCCCAGGAACACCACAGTTGGCCACTTCCATTCTAGAAAAAAAAAAAAAAGAAGTTCAAAGTAAAGTAAGTGTTGAGATGGTGGATTATATCCTTGACTATATTTTGAGTTTTGCAACAATGAAACTGACAGAAGACTCTTATCACGTTAGCCAACTTCAAGGAATGCAATATAAATTACTAGAAATAGTATGGCCAAACATTCCACTGAATGGCTACAACATCTGGATGTAAACATCCCGGGGACTCTGGACACTGCTAATCCCAATCAGCTTCTCTAAATTTGAGGGGATTATTATCTCATGGAAATCAGTACCGTTTTACATCAGACAGGAAGCCCTTCTATTGGATTCTGTCTTTACCCCTCTTTCCACTGTATATATACTTTCAGAAAAAGGACATTTGCTTCAATAATCAAAAAGTGTCCCATATTTTGACAATTCCCTGATTTATGTCTGTTTTCTGAACTATAGACCTATATCTGGATGTTTCCATTTGGCTGTTCCATAGACATAGGATGTCCACAATTGAACTCACTACCTTCCCCCTGAAATGTACCCTTTTACTGAATTACCCCTTACAGTAAGTGGAACCATCACTACCTCAGTTACAGAAACTCAAGGGGTACTTTTGGCTTTTCTCTGTCCCTTATCATCTACATCTACTCAGTAATCTCAATTGCCTCTGCCAGAAGCACCCTTTATACTCTGTCCTATCATAGAACTTATTATATCATCTCTTCCTTGAATGTTATAAGGAAAATTATAAAAATATACACTCCTGGCACATAGTTTTTATCACCAAGACCCTACAGCATAGTGTTTGGTCCATATATCTGGGCATTATGGAGGTAATAGGAAACTCTTAAACACAAACATGAAGACAGCTTTATTTAAGAACTGTATGCTCAAGGCAAGCATACAGCAAAACTGAAACTATCTCTTCTGCATAACTAGGATGTGAATCAGCTGCATGTCCTGGTGTTCTTTACCTAGGTTATCCATTCACTGCCCCACACCCTGTGCCAGCCCCTAAATTAGACTGCTGTCCGCACCTCAAGTCAGTCTCCCTACAACTCTCAATTATGCCCCTACACAAAAGTCACTTTCTTGTGGGTCATTGCCATATATAGTGCAAGGACTTTATGCTTCCTAGAAGCTTCTGGGTCAGTTGAGAACATGCAATCATCATAATCTTGATACCTCTCTTATGAAGGGATTCTTACTATGGCCATTCTCTGCCTCTGCTTAGCCAGACATCACCAGAAAGCACTTCCACCACATAGCACTGACCAATCTCACTTTACCATTTAAGCTCAGAACATCACATAACCTGATATATGCATTCAATATCCATTTTACTTCTTCCTGTCTTTTTGGCTTCAATACCTTTCATTTGCTAATCAGAGTAGTAGTCAGTAAACGCTGAAGGAATGAGTGAGTCTTTTGGCTACACAAGGTTGGGGGTAGGCTTTGTATCTTTGAGCTAAAAAGATAGGAATAAAAAGTAGATTTGGATGCATAAATGACATCAGTTCACAGCACTGAGGACCTGCAGTGCCACTATGACTCCCACACCAGCAAAAGAGCCTAACCATAAGCCTAGAGACGTAACACCAGGGAAGGCTGACATTTCCCAGGTAACCATTGCATAATCTCCCTGAATAATAACCACTTTACCTACTGTGAACTTTAATCACAAGTTAAAGAAAAACCTACATTTAGAGTTATCCAATAATGGAAGGGCCCACTTCCTGCTGTGTGTTGATATGGAAGGTGCATGATTGATTGCTCAGAAGGATGGAAAATGGAACTCTTGTACTGGAGAAAAGATTAAACTCAAAAATTGTATGACCCTGTAATCATATCATCTGCTAACAATAGGCTATATTTCTGGCTAATCTTATAACCACTGCATACTCACAGGACTCTAAATAGAAAGCACAAAGTAAATTTTCCAGACTTTTGGCTTGATTTAATGCTGACATCAGATGACTTCAACATTCAGGGCAAAGGAGAAGGAATGGAGTGCAAAGAGGCTTTATAACAATTTTATTAAATAGTTAAGAAGATTTTCTTGAGCATTAATCAATTGTTTCAAGATAATAATTTGATGACTTAAGAGTAAGTAAATCAGAAGCATATGGATTAAATTTTCCTTGAAGTACACTTGAGTTCCAAAGTAGGGAAAAAGACATTTGGCAAAATCCAATGTGCCTTTGCCAAACCAAAAGTGTTTGAAAAATAATTTGAGAGGTTTTGCCAAACCCCAAATGCCACTGTGTTCTTCCATCCCACCAAGTTCTCCAAAAGTGCAAAACTAATACATCTACTCAGCATTTCAAATTTGATGGGAAACCAAACTGCTTCTTTTAGAGCCTCCAAAGAGATTCCTTAACATTTTAAGAAAAAAATTGTTTTATTGAATGGTCTTTTACTTCCCATCTGCTCTGATCTCCAAGATCTCCATCTCAAATTTCTTAAAAAAAATTGTTCACTAGGTGTGCTGTGAAATTATTTTGAGTCTTTAGAAGAAGAAATTTTGAGCAGAAAAATTACTTTTAAATAAACTCTGTGAAAATGTAGTAATGTCTTCCTATTGGAATATTGTGTACATGTGTGTTTCCTTCTATATGTTTTCATAGTACTGACAACCTAAACAATTGGCTTTTATTTAAATCACCTCTGAACTAAAATTAAATTTGTGGAGCACTGGGTGGCTCAGTTAGTTAACGTCCAACTCTTGGCTTCAGCTCAGATCATGATCTCACAGTTTGTGACTTCGAGCTCCATGTTGGGATCTGTGCTGACAGCATGGAGCCTGCTTGGCATTCCCTCTCTCTCCCTCTCTCTTTCTCTGCCCTTCCCTCACTCAAGCTTTGTCTCTCTCTGTCTCTCAAAAATAAATAAACATTAAAAAATTTTTAATTGAATTGTCAACTAGAATTGCCAACAGGCAATCCTCAGGGGCCTAAATCAGGTCACAATTGAACCAGTAAACAAACCCTTTATGAAATCAACAGCATGGTTTGGAATGTGGGTGGCACAGGCAAGGTTTTTTCCTCCTGTAAAAAGTACTCCTTATTTTCAACAGTAATCTCAGCTATGTTGAATTTCCTCCATGCAAGGGGTGCTTTTTTCTGGAAACTTGCCAGTAAATGTTTGTCTAATATACTTTGCATTTGTAAAATGGCATTCCCCCACCTAACAGCTAGGAATCAATGCAGCACCTCTGAGAGGCTCACAGGGCTTTCAGTTCCCAGGGAAACTATTCACAGGCTTTTTATTCTGAGACTAAAGCATTTGATTTTCTTTTTTTTGTTGTTGTTTTCTTGCATTTTACTTTTAATTTTAAATTAAATTCTTGAAACTTTTATGGGTACTTCATATGATCTTTCTCAAATATTTACCATTTATGGAAATTCAGATGAAAAACCTTAGAGACCTTTTGATTATTCAGAAATATATAGTTTTGAATCATTTTTGGTTGAAATAATTTATTTCCCACAGAATATAAGAATGTTTAGAACACATTTTACTCAAAACCAGAGCATATTTCTATTTTTTTTTTTTAACTCAGCTATTTAATAAGTGCTCTTCACCTTGGACTTATCCTTTGAAGCTTTCCAGGGATGACTTGCTTATTAGGGGTTATCTTGCCATAAGAAGAAGTCTTGAGTTGAGAATAGATCCATGCTTGTAGTACAATCTTGTGTTGCAAGAACTAGCCTTGCTGAAATGTGAACCCAAGGCCATTTGTTTCTGTTCCACAGATGCTGTTATGGAGTAGAAAAGAGGGATCATCAACAAGGCCCTGGGATGCTGTCTTACAGGGATCATTTGATATAGACCTTGAATTCACCTTCTCCACTGACATACCAAATCTATACCTATTTATAGAGTAGATATTATATAGAATAAGAACTGAAGCCTGCCTGAAGAAGAACTGAGGCCTGACTGAACAGCTTCTATACAAAAAGACCACATACAGAACAACAAAAGAAACAGAGACATGATAAGGAAGGGAAACACTACTCCTACACTAGGAATTGCAGTGAAGAGGGATAATACTGAGAGACCAGGAACAAATTTGTCTGCCTTAGGGCACAGAAAAAAAAAAGCCATGGTTTAAAATAGCAACTAGAATATAAAAGAAACAGCCCTAGAACAGAGCCAAAAAACAGAGGAGCTGCTCGAACTCTCTGGGTCAGAGGGGCCAGAGAACATAATAGTTTATGTTTCCCCTTCACCTTGATGTGCAGGCCAAAGCAAGGTTGAGGCATCCTAGTGGGCCCTGGGCCCTTAGCCCAGACCAGTCAAAGTCTTCCCACCAAGCCAGTCTCAGTATGACACACACTGGGACATCCCTGGTCAGTTCTTACTACAGCTAGGTGTCTTGCCAAGGTGACACAGGTGCAAATAATCCCAGAACAGTCCAGGCTCACACCGCTTTGACTCTTCCCACCCTGTCATGGTGCTCACTGCACGAAGTGCCCCAGAAACCCCAGGCCCTCATCCCAACTCCAGCCACCCTGCTAGAGCACCCCCTACATAGCAAGCCCAGGGACCCCCAGCTTTGGATTCCAGCTGGGCTCCAGCTGCCCTACTAGGTCACCCTCTGCAGAAAGCACCCTGGAATCTCAACTTGCACCCACTTCAGCTTTAATTGTCCTGCCAGGGTGCCCCCTACATGGAGAGCCCCGAAACCCCCAGGCTGTCACCCACTTCCACTTCAACTGTCCTCCTGGGGCATGAGGCCTCTGCATGGAGAGCCCTGGGACTTCCCTGATCCACAGCTACTTCACCTCTGGCCATCCCACCAAGGCAATGAGTACATAACTGTCAATAATTAGAGACCATTTGGTTGCAAGGAAAAGGGAACCATTCAAATTAGCTCAAATATAAATGGAACAATTGAAAGAATACAGTGGAATCTCACAGAACCCAAATGTAGAAAATAGAGTTGGGCCCTTTTAAAAACTAAGGTCTTTAGGTACTCCCCCCCCACCACCATTTCTCATTCTCTCTGTTCCTGCTTGTCTCCATAGACTAACTTTCTCATATTGGTTTATTCTAATTGAATATAATCATGGGTCCAGAAACTAGATGATGGTTCCAGGGTTTACTGCCATCAGAATACTAGTCTCCAGAGACAAGACTCCCTATGATGATGGAGTAGGGCAGAAGAGGAAATGCTTGGAAAGGTCCTAGTGGCCTACCGAGTCCATAAATTGGGAAGTATGTTATCATCTCCCATTGTGTATAGCGTTCTTATCATACTGGATCCACATGATTTGCAACATACTACTCAGAGGATAAATAGAGTGATATTCCTTTATATCACTAAATTTTCATAAAACAAGCTTGAGATTTCATCTCTGGGTTGACAGATATGTTTACTACTCATTCAAAACCTAGTGGTTACTAGGGTGCTGGGTGGCTCAGTTGGTTAAGCGTTCAACTCTTGATTTTGGCTCGGGTTGTGATCCCAAGGTTGTGAGATTGAGCCCAGTAATGAGCTCAGCATGAAGCCTGCCTAAGATTCTTTCTCTCCCTCTGCCCTTCTTCTTTATTTGCATGCTCTCTCTCTCTCTAAAATAGTAAAAAAAATAAAATAAAACAAAACAAAATAAAACAAATAAAATAAAATTTCATTGTTACAAAACTTTTAAACATTTATTAATTCATAGTTTTCTTGGGTCAGGAATTTGAGTTGCTTAGCTACATGATTCTGCGTCAGCACCTCTCATGAGGTTGCAGTCAAGATGCTGATCAGAGCTGTAGTCATCTGAAGCCTTCACTGGAACTAGAGGATCTGCTTCCATGGTGGCTCATTCACATGGTTATTGGCAGGATGCCTCAGTTCCACTCTTTGCTGACTACTGGCACATAGGCTTAGTTCCTTGCCATATGGACCTTTCTGCAAGGCTGTTTGAATATCCTCACAGCTCAAGAACTAGTGATCCAAGAGAGAAAGCAAGAAGCAGGCCACAATGCCTATTATGACATAATCTCAAAACTCACACAACATCATTTCCACCATACTTTATTCATGAGAAGTAAATCACTAAAGATAGCTCACACCCAAGATAAGGGAAATTAAGTTCTACCTTTTACATGGAGTAGTGTTGGATAACTTATTGACATATTTTTAAACTCCCACATCAGAAGATCCATTTTTACCTCTTGTTTGCCTGCCTTAAAGTCCCTGACATCACATGGTACCTCAAAAGGACTCAATGCAGTACAAACAAGAAGTCCAGTAAAGTTGTATTCCAAATTGGGAGAAACTCTGGTACCTCCCTGGCTACTGGGATGGTTGTCTCTGCTCCTCCAGCCTGTGTAGAACCACTGTTGGATATCAGACTGAAAACACTGGACCATCCACAGCATCATCTCATTGCCCCAGGTTTCTACATAGCTACCTTCAGCAAAAATGACTTTGTCATAACTCCATTCCCTCCACATTAATTATGATTCAACAGGCTCCTCACAAGTTTCTCCATCCTCTTTTTCCCTCATACAGTCTTTTTCCTCCAAGGACCTAGTGTGGTCATGCTCAGATTCCACAGATTCTGGAGGTGCCCTCTGTTCTCCCTTGGAAACTCAGCTCTATCTGATTTTTAAGTGCCTGATATTTCCAGGAGAAAATAAGTTTCATTTTCCATGACCTCCATTATGAGGTCGCATAATAGTAACATATCTCAGGAGTTAAAAGGGAGATGGGGAATTTTACACTTTGCCGAGCTAGGTAATAATTTGTTCTTTGAGGGGGAAAAAAAAATGATGTCTTTTATTTAAATGATAGGTGCCTGGGATTGTTAACTTGTGTTTTTTGGAAAATTTCACATGGACAACAAAGGAAGAAAAAGATCAAACACTAAGATGAGAACCTAAAATTTTTTCAGCCAGGCAGGAGTTAAATTAAAAATTCCATGGTTTCAGAGATTCTTTCATGAGCCATGAATTGATTCAAGACATCCCCTTATTGCAATGATACATCTTTAATACTTGCATTAAAATATACTTAATAGCTTCAGCCTACCAGTTTTTAGCATTATTTTTATAGCTGCTACCCAAAAACTTAAGTCATAAGATTAATTTAGAGCTGAGAAAGAATTTAAGAATTATCTGTTTTAATTATTTCATTTTAAAGATGATATCAACTACACTGGTTATTAAGTTGCTGCTATTTGCTATGTGCTTTAATTCATGAATCTACAGTGTACATATACTTTATATTGTAGCTAACATGTAGAATAATCAATGGTCCTGGTTTGCCCAGGACTGAGGGATTTTCTAAGTTATGGGACTTTCAGTATTAAGCCCAGAACATTAGGAGGGAAGCAAGATGATTTAGTCACCCTACTAACATTGTATTTGTTATCAATCGCTGTGTATAAATTATACCAAAACATAGTGGCTTAAAACAACAGGTATTAACTCTCACAGTTTCTGAGGGTTAAGAATTCAGGATCAGGTGGTTCTGGTTCAGGTTTTCTCATGATATTGCTGTCAAGATTATGGTCAGTGCTGCAGCCATCTGAAGGTTAAACTGGAACTTAAAGAGTCATTTTGAAAATGGTTTACTAGTATGAGGCCTCAGTTCTTCACTACATGGACCTCTTTTCATGATGTGATACCAGCTTTCCCCCAGCACAAATGAGCCAAAAGAAAGAGACAGAAGCCACAATATTGGAGTTTGCTTCTTTGTTTTTATGATCTGGCCATGTAAGTGACATACCATCACCTGTCACATATTCTGTTGATTACACTGACCAATCCTGACACAATACAGGAGGAAACAGCAATAGTGGTAAGTCAAGTGATGTCAGAGCCCAAGAAAAGTAAGGAAAGGTCTGTACAGGAGGAGTGTGTTGTCAGAGAAAGAATTTAAGTTCTATACAGGAAAAACTGAGGAATTAAGTAAACATGTTTAGTATCATGGGAGCCAGGATTCTCAGTGTTGTAAAAGGGAGTTATTAATCTGGAAAAGAAGAATCATCTAACTTTATGGTGTTGGATTGAAAATATCACTATGAACTCATGGGGTTCTGTTTTGCTTTGTTTTTAAATTTTTTTAATGTTGAGAGAGAGAGAGAGAGAGAGAGAGAGATTGAGAAAGCAGGGGAGAAGCAGAGAGAGAGGGAGACACAGAATGTAAAGCAGGCTCCAGGCTCTGAGCTGTCAGCACAGAGCCCAACATCAGGTTTGACTCCATGAACCTGTGAGATCATGACCTAAGCTGAAACCAGACATTAACCAACTAAGCTACCCAGGTGCCCTGAAATCATGATTTTCAATAATATAAATATACGCATAAATAAATGTAGATATAAGTGTAATTTTTATAAACTCCTTAGATCCATCCAATGAGAGGGTATGGGAACAGCAGTATCCAATGACAATGAACACAATTTGCATAAATGATACCACACCAGAATAATGATCAAAATATCATAAATACCATTCACCATTAAAATGAAACAGGACTCCACAGAGAAATGAATAACTCCAGGGCTATAGCAAGGAAAGTATAAAATGAGCTTGGAATACCTTATTGTGCCCAAAAGTAAGGAACCACTCAAAGGTTCCTTTGAATGTGAAAAAAAAATTCAGATAAAGAAGTTTAAGTTGGATAATAGGGGCCAGTTTGTGCACCAAAATAAATAATGATAGTAGTAAGGTTTAACCCATAACAGAATATAGAAACCTATACAGACTGGGATACATGCATACATAGATACATGGAAATTTTGTTGAGAAACAAGATATTACGTTGTTTCAAAATACCTTTTCAAAAGTTTCTTCTTAATTACAAGGTGGGGGGAAAGAAATAACTTTATAGTAGAGAAGCCTAGCTGATGCTACCTTGGTTAAGTAATGAGCACTAACATCACCGATAATGGGACAAATTAAAATCATGTGTCATCTGATAAAACACAAATATAAGAATTCAATATTGTTTCTGTGATATTCCTGTCAATCTAATCTAATCTTAATCATGAAAAACATCTCACATATCCAGAATGGAGGATATTATACTAACCCCTCGTTACCCTCCCAGAATAACTGACCCATAAATCTTTGGAATTATCAAGATCATGGAAATAGAAGAAAGACTGAAAAACTGCTCCAGATTGAAGGTGATTAAGGAGCTATAATGACTAAATGAAACCTGTGATACTGGACTAGACCATTTTCTGTAAAGAAAGCTATTGATTAATTGGTGAAACTTCAATGGGGCCTGAGGATTAGATAGTAATCTGAATTAATTTTCTAGTTCTCTGTAATGTGTTATGTTGGAAAATCCCTTTGTTTTTTTTTTTTTGAAATATACAATAAAATGTTGGGAGGTAATGAGGCATTCTATCAACAAGTTACTCTTGAGTGGCTCAGTGCATACAAGTTCTTTATATTGTTCTCAAAATATTTCCATAAATTAAGATAAATTATCTTTCAAAAGTAAAACATTTCTACAAATCTTGTTTTAACTCTATCATGACTGATTTCTTTAGCATCAGGCTGACACATTGTATCAATTTTTGATATTCTTAGGCTGTTGGGAGGTACACTTACTTATTCATTCATCTGTTAAATATTTATTCCCTCTTGTGTCCTAAGTAACTTGATGGGCACTGAAAATTTAACTATGAACAAGATCTAGCATAGAGATCTAATGAGCTTTGAGGCTAATGGAAGACAGATAAACAAGGAATCATCATATTTAATGTGGCATGTGCTGTGTTTGAGGCATCTTAACATGTGCTCAGGGAATACTTTCTAAAGTGAGGTATGTCAAAGCTGAAACCTGAAGGAAAATTTGGAATTACCCAGGAGGTAAAGTTCAGCAGGTGTGTTCAGGTAGAGGAAAACATGCAGAGAGGAGCTGGAGAGGAAAGCAGGAGCATGACCTATTGTAAATACTGCAGGTAGCTGAGAATATATAAAAGGAAGTATCAGGCCATGAGCCCAGAGATGGGGAGCCTACAGGGTGATATTTCAGAGACACCTAAAGCGAATCTGCACTTGCTACACCTCTGTATTACCAGGTAATACTACCAACTCCAGTAATCTAGTCACAGAATTTGCCGCACCCACATGTCTACCCATACACCTTCCAAGGAAGTGGCTCTGAGGAAAGCATGGTTTAACGGGCTCAGGACTGTTGATATTAGCAAAGAGAAGCACATCATTTGCAACAACCCCCTTGACAATGTTGTTTCTTAGCCAAGTTTAGACAAGTGTTTGTTGAAAAGAGTTATTAGCATACTTGTTTGCATATAATATTTCATCCCTGGATAGAACTATATTTACAAATGATGTCTGGCAGAATAGAATTGGATATCTTTTTTTTACTTTCCCTAAAATACTTACTCTATTCTAAACAGCCCATCACAGTGCATTTCTCCTTGGCAATCTTGTGATTCCCAAAATACACACATCTAATTACCCTAGTGGTTGCTATTGCACTGTGGTCTGTTTTCACTTTGGGTGGCAGGCCTTAGTTCCCTGCTGCTCTCCCAACAAGACATTCACTAATTCCAGCACTCCTGGGCAAGAAATTCTTCCAGATTAACCAGCTTTATTTTTAGTGTAAAAGATGTTTGCTTAATAGAAAGATTACTTCATCTACTTATAGTCATTAGTAATGAGAAAGAGACAATACTTGGTGAATTGATCACTCCATCTGGTTAGGGTAGGATTATTCCCTGTGACAGATTGGCTACTGTCAACCATACAAACTGAGTGAAATGAGGGCCAGAACATCTGTGCATGGAGCCATTTTTTAGTGGTTAGTGTAGACACCTCCCTGGATAAACACTAGCACTGAGCAGTGAGCACCTGACATCCTTGTGGTGCACCCATCCAGGAGTTGTGCCCAGTTGCTTACTGTATCCAAGTCCAGATTATAAACAGAGTGTCTTGGGTTTCTTCCAGTTCAGTTTAAAACACACCAATAGTTTATTTTTGGCCTCCTCTCATTGCTATTTAAACCATATAGTGTTACTTAAGTTTTTAAGAATAAAAGTATAGAACATAAGGCAAATAATAATGGCTACTCTTTATAGAGTATTTAAGGTGGTTCAAGCTTTTCTTAGGTGATTACATCATTTATAATCCTCCTAACAAGTCTGAAAAATAGTTATTATCCTTATTTTATTATCAAGAAAATATAAGCTCAGAAATGTTATGTAGCTAGTCTAAGATCACACAGCTAGTAGTGTGATTACAAGCTGTGATTTAAATTCAGGGCTGCCTAACTTTAGATTCATGCCATTTCCTCTCAAAGATAGTTACCATTTGGTAGCTCTCTCCATTGTTTATTAAATATGTTTTTTTTTTAATTTTTATTGTTTATTTTTGAGACAGAGCATGAGTGGGGGAGGGGCAGAGAGAGAGGGAGACACAGCATCCGAAACAGGCTCCAGGCTCTTAGCTGTCCACACAGAACCTGATGCAGGGCTCGAACCCACAAACTGCGAGATCATGACCTGAGCCGAAGTTGGATGCTTAACCGACTGAGTCATCAAATATTATTGAACATTTATTACAAGATGCTGTCTAGTCTAAAATACAAAGAAATTTCAAATATAGTTGCTATGCCCAATGACCACCACACTAAACAAGGATGGTAGACATGAAAACAACCAATGAAAGAACATAAAATATGAAGTCTGTAAAATTTGTGCATATTACCAAAGACAGTCAGAAATGAGAGAGTTCTATTTTAGGTGAAGTGACCAGAGAAGGTTTCTAAGAGAGAACATTTGAGGTGTATCTTAACTGTTGTATATTCAGATGGTAAAAGGAAGGAAATCCTGGTAGAGGAGTGAGCAAATGTGCAGAGGCAAAAAAAACCCCAAAAGTTTCCTTATCTAGGAAACAGCAATTCCATTCAGGAAACAACAGTCATTAACATGGTTGGGATATAGAAAATTCCTTATCTGGCACTGTCCTGGCTCACTTACTACCTCTCAATTTCTCCATTTCTTTCATAGATGCACTGTAATGGTCAGCACCGTTTCTGCCTGTAGACCCATAGCTGCTGATAAGCCTGGAAAATGTGAATGAGTTGAGAAACCAACATTATGGACCATAAATGAATAACATAAGAAATGGGAGGTAAAGAAACTACTGTCAGATCCCTTTATTGGTCTTCTCCTAGTCTTTAGGGTCTCTATCAGGCAGCTGAACCATGAAAAAGGTTTTTGAAATCATGCTAAAAGGTCTTGTGTTAATTCATGCTAGCTGATCCCAAATAACCCCTTAAACACATTTCATGATGCTGTCAGTCATCATGCACCCACTTCCAGACATATCTCCACAACTACTAAACCAAAGCATTCCCATGAGCATAAGGTGTCATCCCCAGGAGATGTTCACAGAACTGCTTTGACTTCTTGTTGTTCCACCCCAAAACTCCTCTGCAATTACACTCTCCTATTCATATAGAATTCCTTTTATTCTCACATGATCTTTTCCTTCCCTCCCATATTAGAGATATCATAGTCATTGTTCCCAAAATGACTTTTATTCATTTTGTTCCCCAAACGTTTATTATCATCTCCATTCCTTCCTAGCTCTTCTGGGCCCTTGTTCTTTTAACTGTTCTGATTCTTTGATTTCCAATCTTTTCCTTTCTACTTCCTCTACAAACATGCTTAGATCTAATTTATAATTTTTAACTTAATTATAATACTTCCCTTTACCTTGTTATTCCTCCCATCAGCCATTAGGTTTCAGCATCCTCTCTCTGCCAAAAATCTAAAAGTAAAACTGGTCTAAGCCAAATTTTCCCACTTCCTCTCTCCTAGTCACTCCTTAAAGCCCTTATATTTTGGTTTACATTCCTCCCTCATTCATTGAGGTCACTATCTTGAAATTCTCTAGTGGCCGTCAAATGCAACAGCCTTACCTCATCATTTTCCTTAACTCCCCTTCTGAAAATCTGGCCATGCTGAATCAGGTGGGGCTCTTTCATCAGTTATTTATCTTCTAGTTGCAGCAGTGTTTTCTCAGTTGCCTAAGACAGAAACCTAGTATCTCTCACTCCCAGTACTCTTGGAACCACGATTCTCTTGATTCCTTCCATTCTCTCCATTCTCAATGACACTGCAGTTATTCAAAACTCACTATTTCCTGTTTAGATTATTATAATAGTCACTGAATTGCACACTGCTTCTTGTCTTAGCCTCTAATAATCCACTATCATAAAGGCTAGTGCAATGATATTTGGACTATACATGTAGAATCACATCACATCTCTTCTTTGAATCTTTTACAGATTCCCCATAGTCTCAGAAACTCTTAAGCATGGCATATGAGGAACTTCATATTCTGACCTATCACATCCAGTTCAATCCAGTCTCATTTATACACTCTCTCCCTAAACTTCATATACTCTACTCTCTATCTGAAATTGCATTTCTCTGAAAGAGTTATGCTCTCTCCTGTCTCTAAGCCTTTATGATTCTGTTGTCTGCCTGAATTGTTCTCTTTAATCTCTTTCAACTGAGTGATTCACACATATTATGTAATAGTCAATTCAGACATTACCTCCTCTAAAATGTCTATTTTGATCCCTACTCCACTTGGTCCCAGAACCTCAAAGGTGAGGTACCAGTCCTATGTAACCCCATGGATTTCACTGGATATTTCTTTTCATGTAGTCATCATCCTGACTTTTGATAATTTGTAAAGGCTGGCAGTTAATGGCATGAATAATTGGTAAGAATGCCAAAAATTAATTTCAAAAGGGATTTGGTGAGGATAGTTTTAAAATAATGGACTGTAACTGGTACTAGATGAAAAAATTAAAGTATTCCATCTACCCAATCCAAACTCTCTTAAGGATGTGGCAGGGCAGGGAAAAGTTTATCCATATCCATGATTATATATTCATGTGGAGCAAAGAAGGCTAATAGACTCAATCTAATATCTTGACTCTACTGTGAAATGAATACATTTTTCAAATAATGTAATAGATAATCTATCTGGATTATTTTGATCTAGGTTTTTTGTTGTTATACTTTATACCCATTTTTAAAGTGCTGAAATTCTTGCAACAGATTTTTCCTACAAATTAATCACCTAACTCATAAGCCCTTCTACATAGAAATTGTGTAATATGTATGCATATGGTGACTGCTTGCTAAACAAGCTAATGTTGGTACTTTTTATACCAGCAGACAAGTAATGTGGTGAGACCACCTGGGTGTATGATCTTTTGTGATTTTTTGCATCAAATTCAATGTTTCTTGTGCATGACCCACTTTTGTTAGCATAGTAATTAACTTATGGAGAGGCTTAATAAATGCTTGGTGCTTGATTTCAATTACCACCTGAAGCAGGAAATGCATTTTCTCAGCAGATTGTACACTGAATGCAAACAAGAAGATGAAATAAAAGTAACTCCAAGGTTTCAAAGGTGAGTCACCATGAGAAGGATTTGAAAAAGAAATCAGATAGAAGAGTGTTTTTCAGGAATGTAAATGATGAGTTATGACTATAGAAATATTGCATTTGTGGTACTGATAGTACTGATAGGATGTTCGGGTAAAGGTGTCAGAGATATTCAAAATTGTTTTTCTTTTCTTTTCTTTTTTTTTAATATTTACTCATTTATTTTGAGAGAGAGAGCACAATCAGGGGAGGGGCAGAGTGAGGGAGAGAAAGAATCCTAAGCAGACTCTGCACTACCAGCACAGAGCCTGATGTGGGCTAGAACTCACAGGCATGTGAGAGATCATGACCTGAGCTGAAATCAAGAGTCAGATGCTCAACTGATTCATCCACCCAGGCACCCCATAGAAAACTTTTTCTCCTCGTTTAGTATTCATCCAACACCAAATGTGTAGAGTTTTCACACCAAGCAATTCTCCATTTCTCTGTAGACACCAACTGGGTGTCTTATAATTTAATTCATTCTGAAACTAACTAGCTGGATTTAGTGCAGACCCCACAGCTTAAGGGTTCAGTACCACAAGACTGTCTCCTACTTGAAATGAAAACCCCAAGTGCTGGTTCCACCAGGTTATCCAAATTTCTGTCTGGCTTAGCTACAAGTTGGAGGTTCCCATAAATCTCTCTCAGGCTTGATAGTTTATTATAATGATTCACATAATGAGAAAACATTACTTATTACCAGTTTATTTACTATTACTCATTTGTTATAAAAAATACAAATGAACAGCCAGATGAAAAGGTATGTAGGCAAAGTCCAAAAGGAGTCCTGAATACAGACGCTTCTTTCCGCATGGAGTTTGGGGTGCACCACCCTCCTGGCATGGGGAAGCTTTCTGAATTCCTTTGTTTAAGGCTTTAATGGAAATTCTATTATGTGGGCATTGTTGATTAAATCATTGGCTGTTTGAATTAACTCAGGAGGTGGGGCCGAGGGTTCTAAGCTTCCAATCACTTTGTTGGTTCCTTTGGCAACCAATCTTCTTCTTTCAACAGTCTCCTCACCGGCATAAACTGATGATGGTTGAAAGGGGGCTTATTATGAACAACAAAAGATGTTCCTCTCACCCCTGTCATTCAGCAGATCTTAAAGGCTTTAGGAGTTCTGTGCCAAGAACTACAAAGAGCAACTATATATATATGTTTTTATTCTATCACAATATCATAGGTAGCATTTGTAAGAGATGACAAAGTCCTAGGCATGGATGATACTCAGAAAGCAAAAATATAGAAGAAGAATCCAAACTTTTCAAAAGTAGAACATATGTATATGTACATTCTTCATGAAAAAAATTTTTTTACCTTTTCAGAAACATGGATTCTTAAGGAATGATACAAAACTGTACTCAAAAAAGTCAATATACAAAAGATATTCCCAATTAGGAAAGCTGGATTGTTGAAAACCTCAAGTATGAGGAAGACAAAAACTGATGGAAAACAGAGTTAAAGAAACTAAAATCACAAATGATTCTGTTAAGGTGATTTATAAACATAGAAATATAATATTTATTCAAATAAATTAACACAGCATATTGAACACAGAAAATAGCAATGATGCTGTAGACATGGTCAGTTATGAACAATGGAAACAGCAAGTCAATTTTTTTTTAAATTTAGTTTTGAGAGAAAGAGAGACAGAGTGTGAGCTGGAAAGAGGTAGAGAGAGAGGTAGACACAGAATCTGAAGCAGGTTCCGGGCTCTGAGCTGTCAGCACAGAGCCCAACGCAGGGTTTGAATCTACAAACCATGAAATCGTGACATGAGCGAAAGTCAGATGCTTAACCCACTGAGCCACCCAGGAGCCTCCAGCAAATTAATTTTTAATTATCATTCTGTTGTTACCAAAAATTTTATAAACTTCCTCCCTTCCACAATGTCAATAAGACGTATATAAATTCATTGCATTTTGTAACAAATCATACCACTAAGAGGCATTTTTCCTGTTTCTGGCTCTCCATGGAAATGTCCATTGCCTATCTAATAACATAGACTTATTGATTACTACTTCCTCAATATTCACTTTTCAAAGAAATCCTCTATATAAGTAAATCATACTTGGATTACAAGGGATATGAAATTCCCAAATCTGTTGAAAGATGTACTGACATCAAAGTAATATACTGGAATTTCAATCAGTAAGGCTTCTTAGAAAGGATTGATGCCACACTGATAGGCCTGGTGCTAGTCATTGATCAATCATGATTAATCAATTAATCTGTCTGATATTTAACAGACTGAACTAAACTCTTCTATAAAACTATAAAAATGAGAACTATAAAAATTTTCTTATGTTGAAACTTGAATTTTGATTTTGGATTTACATCAATAGATACAATACTGTAAATTCTTAAGAAAATACACTTTCAAAGACCATATTGGTTTAAGCATATCTTGGTTTTATCACACAGTCAGAAATTTCAGTTGAATCTAGAAATTCATAAACTTTTCCCAAAATTTGATGAAAATTTTATCTTCTTGATGAATACAGTTCTCCTTCAACTCTCAGATTGCCTTCAAAGTAAACTATGCTGTTTGAAAAGATGCATGGTAATTTAGGAACATCTAGAGGATTACAAAATAATATAATAGTATGTCTTTTATTCTTCAAAATCTGTGAATAACTTCTGAAATTGTAACATTGTATTAATCCAATATCTCTACATTAGTTCAAAATCCATATTTCTTCAGAAGAGTTATGAAATGAAAACTAAATATAGTTTTTAATTGCTACTTGTTCAAATCTACATGATCATGTGTGTTTGAATATGCTCACTCTCACAAGTGAATTATTCAGTGTCCTTTTTTTTAATGTAGCATATGAAGACATTGTTTCAGGATTGCAAATATAAGAAAATTCAAATCACAGTAACTTAAACAATATGAGTTCATTACTATTCATTATGTCATATATATGATATATAACAGGGATCCAGAGTTGGTAAATTCTGGGCTTGATAGAATTATCAAGGATTTGAATTCTTACTATTTTAAACTCAGCCATCCTCAGAGAATTGGCTTTGTCCTCAGTCAAGCTCAGACAAAATAGCTGTGCCATTTCCAGGAGTGGAAAAGCCTGGTTCTTCCTAAGGCCGTTTTTTTTCTTTTCTTTTCTTTTCTTTTTTTTTTTAATGTGAGGAAAGCATTTAAAAAGGGAAATTAAAATTAAAAATAAAATGCTTTTTATATTTTACTGGAAAAAATTATTATATCACATGCCCATCGTTAAGACAAACATTGGCAAGGTACTGGCTTAGGCTAATTAGGATTTATTCCTGAGTTGGGAATTGGATCACCTTCTTTCAACAAAAATCTTGATTTCACTAATAAAAACAAAAAGTGAAGAAAGGGTGTATGTTAGCTACAAGTGCCTTGACACATTGTTTGAGCCAATTAAGATCTAACAAGTTGAGACTCTCAAAGCAGCTTGCTTAATTTCCTTGACATTATTTATTTATGAATGTTCACTGAATGGCTACTTCATGTCATACTCTGCACTTGCCATTGGACCTAACACTAAGACATATTAAAATAAATCAAATTCTTATACTCTGATTCAGCTACCTCCCGTTACAAACCATTGATTCCTTATGGTTACATGTACAAATAGAAGGAAACATACAATTGTGATTACTTTCACACAGAAACCATGGTAAAGGCTGAGAATAATGCCAAAAAAATTCAAAACAGAACTCTTCTTCTCTGAAAAAAAAAAAGTAAAAACAAAGAACTCTTGAACAACTTTTTGGGTTTTTTTTGCAATTTTCTTATATGTGGCAAGAGAACTTTTTTTTTTATGTTTTAACCAAAAGCTTCCAATTTCTTACCAGTAGGTGATTAGATTGGACTAATTCATGAGGGCTAACAAATCTTGTAAAACATTTTTTGCCAAAAATCTCAAATACTTCACAGCATTAGTTTAGATGAAGTACACTTGACTGTAGGCTCTATGACTTATGCCCTTGAAGCAGGGAATAGAAATGTATTAGGGCAGGAATCTAGGGAAAGTACGTCTTTACTGGCATTATTCAGCAAGTAGAAGAACATCCAAAAGCTTCTTGCATAGTTGTTACTTGTAATTAAAAGCCCTAAATACTTTTATAATTTTCATAATTAGACTTGGCATTTTTCTCCTTCTCCTATGATGTCAGACTCATGGAATCTCTGAGATCATCTGGAAAAATACACTATACCAAAAAAGAAAACCCCACGAATATTCTTTATCCTAAAAATAAACATATTACATATAAACAATTCTAGAAAGAAAAACACACAAGCTGGCTCCAAGTTTACCCGAACATCTGACAGTTTAACTCAGAATAAATGCTAATAGAGAATACATTATAAAAGAATATTGCTAGTCAAGAAAATTCACAATTTATCAACACAGTTCAGAAAATACTTAAAAATAAATAAAAGTTTCTTAGGTAAATGGCTAATCCTGGGCTCAGACAAGATATGTACAATGCAGACCTAGAAAGTTTGTCACACTGGAAAACAAAACAACTACTAATGATTATTGGGGTTGTACCAGGAGGATAAGAGTTCAATTTGAAGCATTTCTGACTGGCCAAGAATGGAATAATTTGAACATCAAAAAGGATAATAATTTCAATGGAGTAAAACATGGTTTTTAAATCCATATTAAAAACAACCTCAGTGCTCACTTTTGGAGAATGACAGGGAACCAATTAATTATTCCGTATACAGTCAGATAAAAGGAAAAGGTCAAGATTCAAGACAGTGAAAGAAGATAGATCATCTGCTGAGAGGATGAGGCAGGTGTGATGGAAAAGAAGCCCAGGAAAACTCTAGACAGTTTGAAAAATAGGTTTTGGGAACATAGGCAATGTAAGAGGAGTTTAGCAGGGAAAAATATAACAATATATGGGGTTGACATCTTTCTTCTAATACGGTTTTAGTTATTGTGCTGCACTCAACAGCCTTGTATAGGAGCTGAGCAAACATGTGATGTGATTTTGCAGGGCAGGTGTGCCAGAGAAAGGCAAGAAAGCAAAGGTTTCTCAATGGAATAAGCAACTGAAGTCTTCTCTCCTCTCTCTATCTTAACAAACCTCTGATCTTCACTTACCCTTTTCTGACATCCTATCAAGTAGATATCACCCCATTTCAAAGGCTCACACCTCCCGTGATTGATCTCTTCCTTTTATCCTGCTCCAGACCATAGCTCCCTTTATTACTCGTTTGTGTTCATTTGTATCTTCCAGTCAGCTTCCTCCTGAGTTTATACATGTGCACCCTTTTTCTCTACCCCAGGGAAAACAAAAAGGCATCACTTTACTGCTTCCTCTATATACCATCTTTTCTCACCTTTCTTTTATTGCCAAGTCCCTCAAATTAATACAAGTTACGTGTTGCTTCCACTCTCTGACCAATTCTTCTTACAATCTGATTCTGCCCTAATTATTCTATCTGATTATCATCAAATCCAATGGCTTCTCTTTTTTTGTCTTACTTCAATTTGGGATGGGCGTCCAGCCCTCAGTATTGTTGATAGCTCTTTCTCATTTGAGTTCTCCTTGCTTTGAGAACTTGATAGAGTGTAAAAAAGCCACATCTCTGCTACTTACTAATTTTCTGATTTTGTCAATAAATTAATGATATATAATGAATGCTTACTAAAGACTTCAATAAACAGTTTAGACATTGTATTAAAATTCTTTAATAAGCTTATAAGAATATTATTATCCCTGTTTCATTCCAGTAGTAATAACATGTGACTTTTTTTTCCTTCTTTTTATAGTACAAAAAGACCCCTTGGTTAAACACATTTAATCCTCTTCACTCATATCATTATGCTAATTCTTCTTCTACATTTTGTATTGTCTCTCGTTTCTTCACTGATTCTTCTCCTTTATGCTGCCACTAAATATGATTATCTTCCAGAAGTCTGTTCTTAAATCTATTCTAGTGCCTCTATGTCAGTGAAATCAGTGCATCCTGAAGTGTGTGTTCATCAGAGTTTGGTCCCCATATGAGCAGCATCACCATTTGCCTTGTTAGACTGGTAAATTACCTGGCCCCACAATTTGCTGCATCAGAAACCTTGGGGGTGAGGCCCAGCAATCCAGCTTTAACAAGCCTTCCAGGTAATTTCGACACATGTTAATGTCTGAGAATCATCAGTGGCACAGTAGCACAGTCTGCCTACATCAAAATTATTGAGGTTGTTAGTAGGATATATGGATTTCTAGGCCCCATCTTAAACCCACTGAATCAGAATTTCTGAGGACAGCGTCAGCAATTCCAAGATATTCTCATTCCCGCTAAAGTCTGAAAACCTGTACTGTATACCTTCTCTCTTGGAGAGCTACTAAGAAGACTTCAGTTATAATTTCTGGACAAGGGGAGCCTAAACCTGTACCTACAGACTTTATTTTCAATCTTCTATCAGACATATCCACAAAAAAATTTTGCTACCATCTTAAAGTCATATACTCTACTACTATGCTCATTACTCCTCTCTTACCTCCCTCAAATGACTTCAGACTTTATTTCTGCTCACAGTCATTCTTGCCTGAATCTCTTTAACCAACAGTGTATTTGTCAAATACAACTCCCTGGCACAAAATTTGATTCTTCTATTAAGTTTTTAATAACTTTTTAAAATACCTTTTGCTTTTAATGAATACTGCTATTACTCTATTTCTTGGCTAGAAATTACATCATACTTTCTTTCAAGAATATTTTCTGGGAAGATTGTAAATATAATGCTAAGATTTTGAGTCAATTGGACCCAATTGGACTTGGGTAGAAACTATGAATTTTTGAATCTAGGACTGAAACCCAGGTTTCAGCTTTAAAATCTGTTTTCTTTTCAGTAATACATGCCCTGCTAAATGTTAGATTTGAGGATTATTGCATTTGACTTATTATTTGACATAGAGCAGAATCTGGTATAAAGTAAATCTATCTTGGACCCTATCCATCCATGGATATTTAGTAATTACACTATCAACTAGATCTCAAACTATTCTTCCATGAGAAATGTTAGCATATATCAATAGTGGCCAGAGCATTCTTAAATCTGAATATAGTACTGCATGGTGATTAAAGTATAAAATGAGTAAATTGCTGCATAACAGTTTGGGACATGATGGGAAGAAAAAAGCCTCCTAAAGATATAAGAAAACTTATTCTCATGGAGAGTTCTTCAGCATTCATGATGACTGTAGTATTACCACAAACTCATGTCCTACTTTGGGGCAGCTTTCCTTTAATTATCTCTCTTACTATGTTATTTTAATAATTACATTCCATAGTTGTTAGAATCACAAATGTCAGAGATGGGGGCCCCTGGGTAGCTCAGTCAGTTAAGCATCCAACTCTTGATTTTGGCTTAGGTCATGATCTTGGGGTTTGTGGGTTTGAGCCCTATGCTGGCCTCTATATGGACAGTGTGGAGCTTGCCTCAGATTCTCTGTCTCTCTCTCTCTGTCTCTCTCTGCCCCGCTCTCAAAATAAATAAACATTTTTTTAAGTGTCAGAGTTAAAGAGTGCCTTGGAGATCATTTATTTTCCCCTCCACATTGTAGTAATGAAGAAAACTTAGAGTAAGGAATGTAAAAGGACTTGCCCAAAGTTATGCAGCTGGTTAGTGACAGAGCTGAAATTATAAAAACCCAAGTCAGCTTTCTGCTTTATTGGTCTTCTTTTGTGAGCAGGCAGGAAACATGACAAACATGGAGGGCAGAGAGGCATGTTAGAGAGGTCAGCAGGAAAAGATATGAGGCAGAGTGAAGGACTGGATAATTAGAGCAAGGAAGAAAGGAAATGGTGCTGCTTAGGTCATCAAGTATGAGAACAGAGTTTGAAGAAGAGCAATGCCTAAATCTTCAACGGCTCTGCAGTCAATTTCACTAAGTAAATAAATAAGAGTACAAATCTCAATCACATGCCTTTTTTGAATTGAAAAGCTTTATATGCAATACCTAAACTTCACGCTTAAATGCCAAGACATTTCCTCACAGCATGTGATTCTGCATATTTGACAGCAGTGATAACTACCATCTACCCTCATCTCTGCACTGTGACCAACAGACCAAAATTAGATTAATAATTTGACCTTCTACAGATGGCCTCAAAGAGGCTATTTCAGGTAATCCAGGAAATAATGTATTTCATTGAAAGGTTATAATTATAGTGTTCCTTTTAAATAATATGTACATTTTAAAGTCTAAACTTATGCCTTGAGTAACACGACATAATTGTTAAATACTTTCTTTTCCCCATCTGTACACAGATTAGGTTTTCCACTAATTAAGTGGCTGACTATATCTTTCTCTCTCTGCTTTCTATCAACTCCTTCAGTACACAGAGATATACAGGAGACTATTCACTACGTCTCCTTCCCCAGATACTGGTCAGAAGGTCAGTATCTGTATATTCAATGTTTCACGTGCATGTGCATGCACACGTGCGAGCGCCCACACACACACAAACACATACATTTGCCAATGAACATACTGCCAAGACTCTTTAAAACCAAAAATCTTTTAAGACATTGTATGGGTTTAATAATAACAACCCTGGACATCTTTTAGAAGGCAAGTGTTTTCAGTAATATTGCTATACGTCCTCTGCCATATATGCTGTATAATGGTAGATCTAGGAACCAACATTAAGATCACCATATATCTTTCCACAGTTCATTGCAGAATGCCTGGGAACTAATAATTTCCTTCCCAGTACTGTGAGGGAACATTGTGAGGAAAAGTTCAAAGGCAGGAAATTTGAAGAAATATCCAATTTCTTTCTGATCTACAACCACCTACTATTCACTTTCAATTTTGATATTGAAGTAGGCTGTTTAAAATACAGATTCAATTAACTATGTCTTTTACATGCTCAAAAACTTTCAATAACTCTCCACTACTTACAAGGGAAACTTCTATTTCCTGACACATCATTTAAGGTTTTCCTAGCCTACTCTGGGTACTTGTCTCACCAAATCTCTGCCAGCTTCCTCACCACACTCACTATTCTCCCCTCATGCCAGCACTCACCCACTCCTTTACTCTGCCCACACGTCACACACACTCTCTCCCTTCCTTCCCATTTTCACCTACAAGGTTGGTAGTTTAAATTCTTCTTCTTTAATGAAACTATCCCACAAGACTCATTTTTATATGTATCTCCACTACTTTTTTAAGAGTTTATTTTCTAATATATGCCAATGTGTGCATCTAAGCCTGGGCAGCCCGGGGGGAAATATGCAGACTTGACACCTGGGGGCTGAGATATCTATGCACACATATGTGTGTAGATCATAACTCAGTATGGGATTGTGCCGAGAGTAGGGAAAAAAACTAACTTTTTATTTAGCTTGAATTTATTTTAAATATTTAGTCACATGGTACATGGGCTTCTTGACCCAGGTACCCAAAATGTTAAGGGCAGGCAGGAACAAAGTTTGAAGTTTTAGAAAACTAGTAAGCTCACTGCTTCTTCAGGTGTTCAAGTATAGATTAGGCAAACATGAAGCTTGAATTGTTTTCCTTCTTTTCATTTCTTAAAACTTTTAAAAATATAAATTCACAGGGACCTAAAATTTTAATTGAATCAGAACTCTCACCCTCCTCTGTAGTCCATACTGAAATACAGCAGTGTGAGATCTAGCCCCTGGCTCCCACACCAAGGCCCATAGATGTGGTTTGCCTCATTTTCTTTCCACTTTGGCACCATCCCACACCACATATGTGCCCTATATATATGTGTTCAATATTTAAAATTTCATATAAGCATAAAAAGTAATTTAATTCCATCATCCATAAATGTATGTCCACCAGTACTTACTCAAATTCTTTTCTCCTTAGGAACAACTAAATATCTGTCAGAGGTCAATAAAAGAAGAAGATTCCAGCTACTCAATGGAATATTATATTAAAAATGTAAATGTATATTTGATAGGAAAAATATGCATATTGTATTATTAAATTAAAATATTGGTTAGATATTATATGCGTACTATGATCTCTTGCTTATAAAACACATATTTAGAATTAAAAATAGTTTCACTATATCATTAAATTAAAAAGCTGGTTAATTAGAGTATGTACAACATTTTCTCATGGTTGTGTTATGGTGTAGTGGTAAAGGCATAGGCTTTGGGATCCATCAGACTTCCTTGGTTCCTCCATTTAATTAGCTATGTGTAACGTTGTAGGACTCTCTAAGCTCCAGTTTACTCACTTGTAAAATGAAAATAATCACATTTACCTCATAAAATTTTGTGAATATTTAGGGAGAATATATATGCAGAGTCCTTAGACAGTACCTATAACATCAGTGCACAATGTTATTGTATGTAAATATTTTATATATGATTTAAATTCTCTCCCTCTCTCCCTCTCCTTCTCTCTCTCTATCTCTGTTTCTCATATACACTTACACACACTTATAATACCTGATAATATTGACAAAAGAAGTTTAATAAATATTGTCACCTCTGGGTAATGGGATTTCAGGGTTATTTTTGCTTAGTTCGTTTTTGCTTAACTATATTTTCTATTTTATGATAATTCTAATTATTTGCAAAAACATATCTTTAAAATAAAATATAAATCATTATAAACAGAGAATATTATGATTATTTAGATGTGGGGTCATGAGTGTTTGAACTAAGGCTGTGGCAATGGGAATGGAAAATAAGGGTAAAATGTGAAAGACATATTGCTTAGAAGTCAGTGAGTGTGAAAGGAAGGAACAAGTATGATTCCAAGCACAGTGGAAAAATTGACTTGGGAAAGTGGAGACTTATTTTAGAGTAATGAAAATACTAGCTTTGGCTATAAATATATTGGCTTCATTGGATGACAGAGAACCAAAAGGAAATGTATACAACATGATTTGGTTGAGTATTAGAGGTGGTTCACACTGGAGATACAGATTTACAAATATACAGACATGTATACAATTATATATAATATAAAATTAAATATATAATTTTTATGTAGACTTCATAGTGGAGACCCAAAGGGAAAGAAGATATAAGCCTGGAGTCCCAATTTTGAGACTGAGCCCAAATTTATAGGAAGAAAAATCAATGAAGAATAAAGAATAATAATTCACAAGTTGGTAACCCAAAGAGAGAAAAAAGTTCTGTATTCAAATAATAGGATGAGAGTGAGTTAAAAAAATTAACACCTGGATGTGCAAAATAATGCTAATTTTTTTCTAATTTTTAATAATCTTCCACTTAACTAAGTAACTGGGAAAGAACAGGGATGAAAAGAACATAAAATTGCCTATTAACAGGACATAACTGAGTCTTGTCAGATCAATGTTCTTTCAGGCTTTTACTTCCTCCCCCCATCCCTTCTTGATTTGGCATCCACAGATACCTTATGTGTAAGAGTGGTGTTTACATGAAATCTGAGACAGTTATACACATCTTTTCCTAACTCTGTGTTCAGTGATACATACTGGTAGCTTAAAGGTCAGGTATGGTGTATTTACACACAGATTTGTCACGTGCTATTAAGTCAGGATTTTTCTGGGGAGGCCAGAGTTGGATAAACATTTACTATCACATCACTCTTTACATGTCTATGGCAGTGAACCACAGGAGCTTCTCTTGCCGTCTTTTGGGTTCTCTGATCTCCTCAGAGATATCTCTGGCCTGTCTTGTCACTAGTAGCCTGCTAATAGCCACAGATGTCTATAGCTGGTCAACACAAGACATGACCTCTTGGCTTAGTCAGGACCCAGGGGTCTTCCTTTACTACTCACCCTTACCTTACACTAATTAGTAGCAAAAAAATTCTGAAACCAGTTCCGGGATTTTTATGGGACCACTTCTTGGCAAGTATCCTCCGATGGCTTCTGAGGTGGGTCATAAGGTGCCATGAACTGCTCCATACATCTTTAGCAGTGGGTCTATGAGCCCTATTCAGCTATTTTTTCCTCCTCCCCCATAAGTCTTGCAAAAACAACAAAAAGAGTTTCAAAATTGCAAACTTAGACTCGATGCCTGCTCAGAGGCTCCACACTGCCAGTTTTACTCTAATGCCACCCCTCCACTTGGTGCAGTTAATATAGTGATGTTCTCTCAGAGTTGTGATCCACAAATTGTGCAAAAGACAATTTGACTTTTCCTCTCCACAGATTTACCTAACAATTCTCTGCCACAAGATCTTAGCCTAAATGTGAAGCCATTGCACACATGTTCCTCTTCCTTTCAACTCTCTTCTTCCCAAATTCCTTCATCCAGGAGACTCAAGATTTCTTCCTTAAGACAAGGACCACCTCATATCATCTTTTAGATTTGTCTACTCATGGCAATTTGTAGTCTCAACTTTCAATAAAGCTTGCTGCTCAAAACTACTGCCTTTGTAGCAGACAAGAGCAAATGTAATTTGTCAGTCAGAACTGAGAAACTTTAAACATTCTTTTATTATTCCAATTTTATTTACCTTTCTCTTGAAGCACCAAAATTCAATCAATAAAACTAATAGGAAACTGATGGAATGGGAAAAGATAGTTGCAAATGGCATATCAGATAAAGGGCTAGTATTCAAAATCTATAAGGAACTCACCAAACTCAACACCCAAAAAACAAAGAATCCAGTGAAGAAATGGGCAGAAGACATGAAAAGACACTTCTCCAAAGAGGACTTCCAGATGGCCAACAGACACAGGAAATGATGCTCAGTGTCCCACATCATCAGGGAAACACAAATCAAAACCACACTGAGATACCACCTCACGCTGGTCAGAGTGGCTAAAATGAACAAATCAGGAGACTCTAGATGCTAGCGAGGATGTGGAGAAATGGGCACCCTCCTACACTGTTAGTAGGAATGTAAACTGGTACAGCCCCTCTGGAAAATAGTGTGGAGGTTCCTCAAAAAATTAACAATAGAACTGCCCTATGACCCAGCAATAGCACTGCTAGGAATTTACCCAAGGAATGCAGGAGTGCTGAGGCATAGGGGAATGTGTAACCCAATGTTCATAACAGCACTCTCAANAAAAAAAAAAAAAAAAAAAAAAAAAAGAAGAAGATGTGGTTTATCTATACCGAATACTAAATGGCAGTGAGAAAAAAGTGAAATCTGGCCATTTGCAGCAACATGGATGGAACTTGAGGGTGCTATAGTGAGTGAAATAAGGCAAGCAGAGGAAGACAAATACCATATGTTTTCACTTATAAGTGGATCAGGAAAAACTTAACAGAGACCATGGGGGAGGAGAAGGGAAAAAATAGTCTGGGAGAGGGAGGGAGGCAAACCATAAGAGACTCTTGAATATTGAGAACAAACTGAGGGCTTATGGGGGTGAGGGAGAGGGGAAGGGTGGTGATGCACATGGAGGAGGGCATTTGTTGGGATGAGCACTGGGTGTTATATTGAAACCAACTTGACAATAAACTATGAAAGAAAAAAAAAAGAAGCATCAAAATTCATTGCTTCAAAAGATGGAGACCCTGGAGCAACAATATTTACAGGTATGGAAAAACATCTGGAAATATTTTTTAATATTGTCTCATTATATACGCTTTGGAAATGAGCTAATAAACAATTAAACAGATTTCTTTAACATACAATACTTTAAGGTGGTTAATATGTTCATGTGTCTTATAAATTTCCAAGACAGGGATATAATATGCATCACTTCCCAAACTTATTTGATTACTTAAACATGGTTAAAGATTACCTTGTGGAGAGGGAAAATTGCAGAGTAAGAAAATCCTAAGCTTATCTCGTTCCATACCCACATGGTATAAATAACCCAGAAAATGACCTGAAGATAGACACAACAAACTCCCTACAGCTAAATGTAGGGAAGAGGCCATGTAGAAGTGGGTAGGAAGGACAGAAACAGAGTCAGGAGCTAAATGGATCCACATGACTGTCCACAGGAGGGAAGGACACCACAAGTATGGGGAGTGGAGAGAAACAGACCTTCACACCAGGCACCCCAGATATGTGGAACCTCAAGGGGCAAGACAGAATCCCACAACATTTGGCTTGGAAAACTAGAGATACCTAGCCTCATAATTCTTACAATCAGTTTGGCTTAACACCTGGAACTTTACAAATCAGTGGACTTGGCTCTCCCAGAGCTGGGAGGGTGAGAGAAAACTGAATCTCTGCCATTAAAGAGACAGCACATTAAACAGCCACTTGGAGATACATTAGAGAAACATCAATTGTAAATGCCTATGATTTATAGAAATGAGATTTATTTACTAATCTCAAAGTGTTTGCTGCAGAGGCAGGATCTTTGGGAGACTTCTCTCGGAAAAAAGGAGCTGACAGGCACCGTTTCCCTCCCCCATCCTCCTGCCTAGACACATGGACACCTGCAGGAACCAGTGCAAAGAAAAACACTTTCTACCTAGCTTGCTAGTAGTGTGCTCCACTCCCCTCCCCCCCAGTCCTCCCCCCTCCCAGTCCCATGTTCTCTTGCAGACTGTACCCTCCAGCCAGGCCTCTCTACCCCAGGTCTCCACCCACAATAGATCCACACAAAAGTTGCCAACACCATACACACTATCCACTCACTCTCCTACAGACTGGCCCCCCTCTACCCCTGTGGCAGGAGTTTTTAAAGCAGTTTCAGTTCCCTTCCCACAAAAGATCTGCACAAACTATGCTAACACCATGAAACCCACACCTATGTTCTCTGATAGACCTGTTCTTTCCAATATGACTTTGGCAGGAACACATCCAAAGCAGTGCCATAGCCTGGCAGAGTACAAGCACCTCCAGTAGGAGCCAGAACCACTCCAACGTGACTCCTGCCCCTGGGATAAGGGAAGATAACCACACACACCAGTCCCACTACAGCCCCAGTAGTGGGCTGGAGGCAGACATCTGGTCTGAATGCAGGCCCCACCCACCAATGAAAGCTTCTCAGGTGACAATATAGGGAAAGTGCCCTGTAATTAGGTGCTATTTCATCCCTGGTAAACACCCAGTCTGACTTAACTCAAGGCCAAGGAGGCTCCAGACTGGCCTAGTAACAACAGAGATACCAAACACTGCCCACAATAGGCAAAAAGAGCCATTGCAGATTACTGGACTGATGGAAAATGCAGTTCAGCCACAACAGTAGTGCACATGCACAACACACATAGGAGACACCGCTTAAGCACCAGGTTCTAGTGTATAGGGGATATTGCACTGCAGACATTATAGGACTTCTTTTTCATAAGGCCGCTACTTTTAAGACCAGCAGATGTAGCTGATTTCCTAACACATAGAAACAGACACAGAGAGTTGGACAAAATGAGGGGACAGAGGAAGGTGTACCAAATTAAAGAACAAGATAAAATCACAGCAAGAGAGCAAGCTAAACAAAGTGGAGATAAAAAAATATGCCTGATAGAAAATTTAAAATAATGGTCATAAAGATACTCACTGGACTTGAGAAGGTGAAGGATCTCAGTGAAACCTTCAACAAAGTTTAGAAAAAAATTTAACAACCAATCAGAAATAAAGAACTCAATAACTGAAAATAAAAACACAATAGACAGAATTAATAGTACAAGAATGGATCAATGACCTGGATGATAGAACAAGCTGAGCAAGAGAGAGAAAAAATAATAATAATAATAGGTGAAAACAGACTTAGGGAACTTAGCGACACCATAAAGCATAATAACATTCACATTATAGAGATCTCAGAAGGAAAAGAGAGACAAAGGTGGTAGAAACTGTATTCGAACAAATAATACCAACAAACTTCACAAATCTGGGGATGGAAACGGACATCCAGATCCAGGAGGGATAGTGAGCCTCCAATTAAATCAACACAACAAGGTCCACACCAAGACACAAAAAGTAATGATAAAGAGAGGATTTTAAAACAGCAAGAGAAAAGAAGTTACATACAAGGGAAACTCCAGCTGATTTTTCAATAGAAACTTTGCAGGCCAGAAAGGAGTGGAGTGATATATTCAAAATGCTAAAAGAAAAAAAAAAGTGCAACAAAGAATATTCTATCCAGCAAAACTAACATTCAGAATAGGAGAGATAAAGAGTTTCCAAGATGGACACAATTAAAGGAATTCATGATCAATAAATCAGTCTTCAAGAAATGTTAAAGGAAACTTTTTGATTAGAAAAGGAAGAACATAAGTAAGAGTAAGAAAAGCAGGAAATAAAAAAAGCAGTGAAATTAAATATATCTATAAAAGTGAGTCAATGAATCTACAAAATAAATGTAATATATGGCACCATATACATAAAATATGGGAGAGCAGAGGGGTAAAGAATGGGTTCAAAGTTAAACAACCATAAACTTAATATAAACTGGTATATGGAGAAGATGTTATATACAAATTGAATGGTAACCACAAATTCCAAATTTAAATTATTTATAATTCCAAATAATAATAGATATGTTAAAAATAAAGAGAAAGTAATCAAAAAATATTATTAAATAAAGCCAGGAAAACAAGAGCAAGAGAAAGAAGGAACAGAGAAGAATTATAAAGACAACCATAAAACAAGTAACAAAATAACAATAAGTGCATACCTATCAATAATTACTTTGAATGTAAATGAACTAAATGCCCCAATAAAAAGAAAAAGAATGACAGAATGGTTAAAAAAAAAAAAAAAAAAACCAAGACCTATCAATATGCTACCTACAAGAGACTCATTTCAGACCAAAAGACACATCCAGATTAAAGGTGAAGGGGTGGAAAATATTTATTAAGCAGTTAGAAGTGAAAAGAAAGCCAGAGTAGCTGTACTTATATCAGACAAAACAGACTTTAAAACAAAGACTATAACAAGAGACAAAAAAGGGCACTGTATACCATAAAAGGAATAACTGAACAAAAAGATATAACAATTGTAAGTACTTAGGCAACCAACATGAAGGCACCCAAATACATAAAACAGCTGATAACAAACATAAAGGAAGTAATCAATCAATAGTGATACAGTAATAATAGGGGATGTTAACACTCCACTTACATCAATGGATAAATCATCCAAACAGAAAAATCAAAGAGTAAGCAGTAGCTTTGAATGTCACACTGGACCAAATGAATCTAACAGATATATTCAGAATATTTCATCCTAAAACAGAAGAATACACATTCTTTTCAACTGCACATAAAACATTCTCCAGAATAGATCATGTATTAGGCCACAAAGCAAATCTCAACAAATTCAAAAAAGATTGAAGTCATACCATGCATCTTTTCTGATCACAATGCTAGGACACTAGAAATCAATCACAAGAGAAAAAATAGGGAAAGAACACAAATACTGAAAGTTAAATAACATATCTAACAATGAATGGCTCAACCAAGAAATCAAAGAGAAAATTTTTTAAAAAACATGAAAATCAGAACACAGCAGTCCAACATCTTTGGGGTACAGCAAAAGCTTTTCTAATAAGGAAGTTTATGGTAATGCAAGCCTATCTCAAGAAGTAAGAAAAATTTCAAATAAACAACCCAACCTTACACATAAAAGATTGGGCAAAGAACAAACAAGACACAAAACCAGTAAAAGGAAGGAAATAATAAAGATTGGAGCAGAAATAAATGAAATAGAAACAAAAAAAATAATAGATCAATGAAACCAGGAGTTGGTTCCTTGAAAAGATCAACAATATTAATGAACTTTTAGACAGACTCATCACTTAAAAAACGGGAAAGGACTCAAATAATTCACACGTGAAAAAGGAAAAATAATGACTGACACCACAGAAATACAAAGGATTGCAAGAGAATTGAATCAGGAAGAAATAGAAAATTTGAACAGACTGATAACCATCAAAGAAATTGAATCAGTAATAAAAAAAAAAACCTCCCCAAAAATGAATGTGCAAGACCAGATGGCTTTACAGGTCAATTTTACCAAACATTTAAAGAAGATTTACAGCAAGTAAAGCTTCCAAATTCATTCTATGAGGCCAGCATTACCCTGATATCAAAACCATGTTAAACACCACAAAAGAGAACTATAGAGCAATCTCTGACAAACACACATGAAAAAATCCTCAACAAAATATTATAAAACTGAATCCAACAATATATTAAATATATTTTTAAAATATTATTCACCAATGAATAAATCAAGTGGGATTTATTCCTAGCATGCAAATATAGTTCAATATCTGTAAATCAATCGAGATGATACATCATATCAATAAGTTAAAGGATAAAAAACATATGGTCATTTCAATAGAAATAGAAAAATAATTTGACAAAGTACAATTTTAGCAATAATGATAAAAATGCTAAACAAAGTAGGTTTAGAGGAATCATACCTCAATATAATAAAAGCCATATATGAAAAATCTATGGTGAACATTATACTCAATGGGGAAAAATTCTAGGAGTTTTTTTATAAGACCAGAAAGAAGACAAGGATGTCTACCCTCACCACTTTTGTTCAACATAGTACTGGAACTCCTTGTCACAGCAATATGACAACAAAAAAAATAAAAGGCATCCAAATCAGTAAGGAAGAAGTAAAACTTTCACTATTTGCAGAAGACAAAATACAATATATAGAAAACCCTAAAGATTCCACCATAAAACTACTAGAACTGATAAATAAATTCAGTAAGATTGCAGGGAATTAATTAATATACAGAAATCTGTTATATTTCTTTACACTAATAATGCAATAGCAGAAAGAGAAATTAAGAAATCAATCCTATTTACAATTGCACTAAAAAGAATAAAATACCTAGGAAAAACTTATTCAAGGGGTAAGACATTTGTACTCTGAAAACTATAAATCACTGGTGAAAGAAATGAAAGATAACACAAACAAATGGGAAGTTATTTCATGTTCATAGATTGAGACAATAAATATTATTAAAATGTCCAAACTACCTAAAACAATCTACAGATTTAATTCAATCCCTATCAAAATATTAATACCATTCTTCACAGAACTAGAACAAAGAATCCTAAAATTGATGTGAAACCACTAAAGACCCCAAAAATAGCTGAAGCAATCTTGAGAAAGATGAACAAACTAGAAGGAGCACAGTCCCAGATTTCAAGACATACTACAAAACTAGTAATCAAAACAGTATGATGCTGGCACAGAAATGGACACATAGGTTAATCAAACAGTATAGAGAGCCCAGTAATAAACTTATACTTTTATGGTCAATTAATCTTTGATGGAAGAGGCAACAATATGCAGTAGGAAAAAGGTTCTTTAGCAAATGGTGCTAAAGAAAACATGACAGATACATTCAAAAGAATGACGCAAGATCACTTTCTTATACCACACACAAAAATAAACTCAAAATGGATTAAGAACCTAAATGTGACACTTAAAACCATAAAATCTAAAGAGATTTCTGGCATTGGACTTAGCAATATTTTTCTAGATAAGTTTCCCAAGCCAAGAAAAATAAAAGCAAAAATTAACTGCTGAGACTAAATCAAAACAGAAAGCTTCTGGGGCACCTGTGTGGCTCAATCAGTTAAGTGTCTGACTCTTGATCTCAGCTCAGATCTGTAGCTCAGGGTTGTGAGTTTCAGGCCCCATGTTGGGCTCTGTGCTGAACGTGAAACCTACTTAAAAAAAAAAAAATAGAAGGGCACCTGAGTGGCTCAGTCGGTTAAGCGTCTGACTTTGGTTTCAGCCCAGGTCATGATCTCATGCTTTGTGGGTTCAAGCCCCACATCAGGCTCTGTCTGACAGTATGGAGCCTACTTGGGATTCTCTCCCTCCTTCCTTCTCTCTCTGTCCCTCTCGCTCTCTGTCTCTCTGTGTCTCTGTCTCTCTCTCAAAGATAAATTAAAAAAAGAAAGAAAGAAAGAAAGAAAGCTTCCGCCCAGCAAAGGAAACAATAAACAAAAACTAAAAGGAACCTAGTGAATGGGAGAAGATATTTGCAGTGACATATTTGATAAGGAGCTAGTAGGAGATAGTATCCAAAATACGTAAAGAACTTACACAATTCAACACTCCAAAAACAAATAATCCAATTAAAAATGAAAGTGCAGAAGACATAAACAAACATTTCTCCAAAGAAGACACACAGATGGCCTAAAGACACATGTAAAGATGCTCGACTAATCATCAGGGAAATGAAAATCAAAACCAAATGAGATATCATGTCAGAATGGCTAAATTCAAAAACACAAGAAACAAATGTTGCCAAGGATGTGAAGAAAAAGGAACCTTCCTGTGCTATTGGTAGGAATGCAAACTGGTGCAATCATATGGAAGACAGTATGGAAAGTTCCCCCATAATTAAAAACAGAATTATTCTATGATACAGTCGTTCCACTACTAGATATTTACCCAAAGAATATGAAAACACTAATTCAGAAAGATGTATGTGCCCCCATGTTTATTGCAGCATTATTTACAATAGCTAAATGATGGAAGCAGCCCATCAATAAATAAGTGGATATAGATGATTTAGTATATATATATACAATGGAATATTAGCTATTAAAAAAATGAAATCTTGCCATTTGCAACAACATAGATGGAGCTGAAGGGTATAACACTAAGTGAATTAAGTCAAAGAAAGACAAATAGCATACAATTTCCCTTGTATGTGGATATTAAGAAACAAAAGAAATGAACAAAGGAAGAAAAGAGACAAACCAAAACACAGACTCTTAACTATATAGAGAAAAACCAAAGGTTTCCAGAGGGGAGATGGGTAGGGGGAAGGATGAAATAGGTGATGGAGATTAAAGAGTACACTTATCTTGATGAGCACTGAGTAATGTACAAAATTCTGAATCACAGTATTGTACACAGAAACTAATATAACATTGTATGTTAACTATACTAGAATTAAAATGTTAAAAAAGATTACCCTGTAGAACTAATGTTCTATGGAAAAAGTGTTTGGAGACATTGAGTTACTTAGGAGAACCAAACAAAATCCAGCTAGAGAAAAGGGGAGAATTTTACACTGGGAAAAATTAGCTTTTCTTGGTGGCCTCCATTTGTATCCCTCTTTGTTTCAAAAACCAAAATTATTTAGAAAAGCTAAACTGACATTGATTAAACAGATCCTCCAAGCATACACATATATGTGTGTTATCTATTGCAATGTTAAGGGTAGCTTCATTATTGCTTTTTCTGCCATAAGGACTTAATAATTTAGTAAATTATTCCTATGAGCATTAATAGTAACTTCAGTATTGAATATGCTAATAGAAATTTAAAAGTGCTTAGTTTAAACCTACTGAGTAATTTAAGCAACGGGACAATCTGCAAGAAGGCACGTCTATAAGGGAAAGACTAAACTCTTGGCACTGTTATGTATTACCTTCCTGCAGCCAGGATCACTATTTGGCATTTACCTTCTCTGACTTTCTCATTTGCTTATTATTACTGGTATCCATACATTGCTATTAAAGGCACACTTTTATTTTAGTAACTGGAAGTATTCTGTTATGCTGCTGGTATTCAAATTTATCTACCTAACTCCAAAAAGTGTTCAAACATGGCAAGTCTTGGGCCACATAGATTTGCTGGTTTGGTAGTGTGGTTATGATGGCCCCAAAGCCAAAGTCAGGGCAGTGTTTTCACTTTAATCCCAGCTTTACTATGCAACTGGGTCTCCCTGTTACTTCAAGGAGAAGCATCAGAGCCATGGTTCCTGCTTTCCTAGGACCTTTAACTCTGTTAGACGCCTCAGATTGACCTGTCATTATGCAGCTGCCAGTCACAGAGCCTGTCCCCAGAGGGTTGTCCTGAATAGACTATTTTGTCTATAGTCCCAACCTCACCCAAAGGGACATTTTAGACAGGATTGCACAGCTCTCTAGGGACAAAGGGAAACCTTTTAGCGTACAATGCATTCCTTGAACAAAATACTAGTTTATTTTTTAAAGAGTTTTCTCACTTGCTTATTACTACTGGTAGCCAATATATTCAAAAATGTCATCAGAGTATCAATAATTATTTATTTCTGATACATCCATTGGCCAGGTGAGAAACATTGATCTTTACTGGTAATTCAGCCACATGATTTTTACACAGGGCACACAAATATGACATATATACATTATATGTAACATCAAAAATTTGTAAATATAATATTTGTCTTTCTCTGACTGACTTATTTCTCTTAGCATAATATACTCTAGCTCCATCCTCATTGTTGCAAATGGCAAGATTTCATTCTTTTTTATGATTGAGTAATATTCTAGTGTGTGTGTGTGTGCACGCGCGCGTGCGTGTGCATGTGTGTGTCACTTCTTCTTTATCCATTCATCAGTCTATGAACATTTGGGCCCATTCCATAATTTGGCTATAGTTGATAGTGCTGCTATAAGCATTGGGGTGCATATATCTTTTCAAATCAGTATCTTTAATCTTTTGGTTAAATACCCTAGTACTACAATTGCTGGGTTGTCTATAGGGTAGGTCTATTTAACTTTTTGAGGATCCTCCATACTATTTTCTACAGTGGCTGCACTAGTTTGCATTCCCATCAACAGTGGAATCAAAGTTTCCCTATCTCCGCATCCTCACCAACACATGTTGTTTTCTGTGCTGTTAATTTTAGCCATTCTGACCGATGTGAGGTGTTATCCTATTGTAGTTTTGACTTGTATTTCCCTGATGAGTGATGGTGAGCATCTTTTCATGAGTCTGTTAGCCGTCTGTATGTTTTCTTTGGAAAAATGTCTACTCAGGTCTTCTACCCATTTCTTAACTCGATGATTTGGTTTTTGGGTATTGAGTTTGGTAAGTTCTTTATAGATCTTGGATACTAACCTTTTATCAGATATGTCATTTGCAAATATCTTCTCCCATTCCTTCAAATGCACCTATTTTGTGAAGAATTCATGAAAAGTTTTTACATGAATAGAAGACTTATAAAATGATAAAAAAGTGATTTCAATGTTCTTATTTTCACTTGTCTTTAGTTTTGTTGATTATTTCCTTCACTGTGCAGAAACTTTTTATACTGATGAAGTCCCAAGACTTCGTTTTTGCCTTTGTTTCCCTTTCCTCCAGAGATGTGTTTAGTAAAAAGTTGCTATGGCTGATGTCAAAGAAGTTGGTACTTGTTTCCTGGGATATTGATGGTTTCCTAGCTCATTTTTAGGTTTTACATCCATTTTGGGTTTATTTTTCCATATGGTGTGAGGAAGTCCTGTTTCCTTCTTCTTTTTTTTTTTTTTTTAATTTACATCCGAGTTAGCATATAGTGTAACAATGATTGCAGGAGTAGATTCCTTAATGCCTCTTACCCATCAGCCCAGCCCCCCTCCCACAACCTCTCCAGCAACCCTTTGTTTATTCTCTGTATTTAAGAGTCTCTTATGTTTTGTCCCTCTCCGTTTTTATATTATTTTTTGCTTCTTTTCCTTTATGTTCATCTGTTTTGTATCTTAAATTCCTCATATGAGTAAAGTCCTATGATATTTGTCTTCGCTGACTAATTTTGGTCAGCATAATACCGTCTAGTTCCATCCATGTAGTTGAAAATGGCAAGATTGCATTTTTTTATTGCAAAACAATACTCCTTTATATACGTGTGTGTGTGTGTGTGTGTGTGTGTGTGTGTGTGTGTGTATCACATCTTCTTTGTCCATTCATCCGTCGATGGACATTTGGGCTCTTTCCATACTTTGGCTATTGTTGTCAATAGCACTTCTATAAACATCGCGGTGCATGTACTGCTTTGAAACAGCACACCTGTATCTCTTGGATAAATACAGAGTAATGCAATTGCTGGGTCGTAGGGTAGCTCTATTTTTAATTTTCTGAGAAACTTCCATATTGTTTTCCAGAGTGTCTGCACCAGTTTGCATTCCCATCAGCAGTGCAAAAGAGATCCTCTTTCTCTGCATCCTCGCCAACATCTGTTGTTGCCTGAGTTGTTAATGTTAGCCCTTCTGACAGGTGGGAGATGGTATCTTATTGTGGTTTTGATTTGTGTATCCCTGATGATGAGTGATGTTGAGCATTTTTTCATGTGTCTGTTGGCCATCTGGATGTCCTCTTTGGAGGTGTGTCTGTTCATGTCTTTTGCCCATTTCTTCACTGGGTTATTTGTTTTTTGTTCTTTATAGATTTTGGATACTAACCCTTTATCTGATAGCTCATATGCAAATATTTTCTCCCATTCCATCAGTTGCCTTTTAGTTTTGCTGATTGTTTCCTTTGCAATACGGAAGGTTTTTATCTTGATGAGGTCCCAATAGTGCATTTTTGCTTTTGTTTCCCTTGCCTCTGGAGACTTGTTGAATAAGAAGCACTGTGGGTGAGGTCAAAGAGGTTTTTGCCTGCTTTCTCCTCTAATATTGTGATGGCTTCCTGTCTTACATGTAGGTCTTTCATTCATTTTGAGTTTATTTTTGTGTATGATGTAGAAACTGGTTCATTCATGAACTGGTCCAAGTTCATTCTTCCACATCTCCCTATCCAGTTTCCCCAACACCATTTGCTGAAGAGACTGTCTTTCTTTCACTGGATATTCATTCCTCCTTTGTCAAAGATTAGTTGGCCATATGTTTGTGAGTCCATTTCTGGGTTTTCTATTCTGTTCCATTGATCTGATTGTCTGTCCTTGTGCCAGTACTATACTGTCTCAATGACTGCAGCTTTGTAATATAGATTGAAGTCTGAGATTGCGATGCTTCCAGCTTTGGTTTTCTTTTTCAAATTTCTTTACTGTTTGGAGTCTCTTCTGGTTCCATACAAATTTTAGGATTTGTATGGATTTATATGGATTTTAGGATTTGTTCTAGCTCTGTGAAGAAATGCTGGTGTTATTTTAATAAGGATTGCATTGAATATGTAGATTGCTTTGGGTAGTATTGACATTTTAACAATATTTGTTCTTTCTATCCATGAGCATGGAATATTTTTCCATCTTTTGTGTCTTCTTCCATAACTCTGTTGTCTGATTGCTGAGGCTAACACTTCCAATACTATGTTGAATAACAATGGTGAGAGTGGACATCCCTGTCTTGTTCCTGGCCTTTGGAGGAAAGCTCTCAGTTTTCCCCATACTAGCGGTGGGTCTTTCATATATGGCTTTCATGATCTTTTTATTTTAATTTATTTTAATATTTTTATTTATTTCTGAGAGAGAGAGAAAGACAGCACGATCAGGGGAGGATCAGAGAGAGAGGGAGACACAGAATCTGAAGCAGGCCCCAGGCTCTGAGCTAGCCGTCAGCACAGAGCCCAACGCGGGGCTCAAACCCACGAATTGAGAGATCATGACCTGAGCCGAAGTCGGACACTTAACCAACTGAGCCACCCAGGCGCCCATGGCTTTCATGATCTTGAAGTGTGATCCTTCTGTTCCTACTTTCTTGAGGGTTTTTATCAATAAAGGATGCTGTGGCTAGAGGGGCCAACGTGGCAGAGAAGTAGAGGGATCTGAAGTTCCCTTGTCTCTCTAACAAAGCAGTGTTGAAGCTAAAGGATTTGACCTCCAAAAGTCTAGGAGGTAAAGAGACAGTTGCTTCTAGAGACCCACCAGGACAACCTGACAGGCCACATGTGCTTGCAAACTGGGAGAGAGAAAACAAATGGAGTGGAGGGATTCCCTTCTGTGGAGAGACAAAGGGAAGAGAAAGAGGAGCTTGGGAAACAAGACTGAATCTGGACAAGAGAAGAACCATGGACTGAGACAGAGAAAGATCCAACCTCTAACTGAGTTTGAATCCCAGCCAAGTGCCAGGGGATGGGAGTTGGCAGAGCAGGACACACCGCCTCATTTACTCCTCTGCAAATTGAGGACAGTTTGAATAGAGTAGTTTGGGACACCTAATACGTAGAGGAGAGACTGGGATGTTGCCATTTTTCTCCCCAGCACCAACAAGGTGGGACTTCAGGGATGGGACAGAGGGCCCACAGTGGAGACAGGACCCACCTATATCAAACCACGCTGCTCCTCACCTGGGAACTGCGTATCTACTGGAAGAGGATTGACACTGATGAACCAGACAGCCCGTCCTCCAGAATAGCACTGTTGCATTGCCTGGTTTAATTCTCAGATAACTCTTATTATATAGATATATTCTTTCTTTCTTTTATCCTTCTTATCTCTTCTCTCCTCTCATCTGGTTACTCTGGTTGTTGGTTTGTTTAAGCAGACATATTTAATCCATCCTCTTGATACATGTTCCACACTTCTTTCCTTATTCTCCTTTCTCTCTCTCTCTGAATTAAGCTGAATAGTTTCCCTGTCTAGTCAATGTTAGTTTCTTTTCTTTTCCCCTGCCTCCTTCTTTATTTTCCTTTCTCTCAGGAGTAAGCCATGATCAATATTTATTTTTTCTTTTTCCTCGCTCCTTCATTTCTCTCTTTGTATGGGACAAGGCCTCTTCCATCAGCACCACCTCCACCCTGTTGTTTACTTAGGGTTGGTTTTTCTGTTTGTGTGTTTTTTTCTATTTGTTTTTTATTTGTTTTCCTTTCCAGAGCTACTTCAATGAACAGATCAAAGCACACATAATGTAGGGTTCTAAACATCACTACAAGTAGGGAGATAAAGTAACCAAAGTCACAACAACAAAGAGCAAGTAACACTCTCCAAGAAACACCTCCTGAAGGAACAGGCCCTGGACAGTGTATGACCCCTCTTGACTGTAGTAGTGCTATATGACAGGTGCAGGGCACATAACAAGCTTTTAAAACACGTTAGAGACAGAAAAACTAGCTAAAATGATGAAACAGAAGAATTCTCTTCAGAAGAAATTCCAGGAAGAAACAACAGCTAAAGAATTGCTCAAAACAGATATAAACAATATAGCTGAACAAAAATTTAGAATAATAGTCATAAGATTAAACGCTGGACTTGAAAAAAATAATAGAAGACAGGAGAGAATCTATTGCTGCGGAGATCACAGAACTAAAAAATAGTCATGTTGTATTTAAAAATGCTGTAAATGAGGTGCAAAATATACTAGAGGCAGAGACAGCAAGAATTGAAGAGGCAGAGGGGAGAATATGTGAAATAGAAGATAAAATTATGGAAAAAGATGAATCTGAGAAAAAGAGAGATAAAAAAATTCTGGATCACAAGGGGGAGAATTAGAGAACTAAGTCATTCAATAAAACAGAACAATATCCATATCATAAGAGTTCCAAGATAATAGAGAAAGGGGCCCAAGGTGTGCTTGAATAAATCATAGCTAAGAACTTCCCCCATCTGAGGAAGGAAACAGACATTGAAATTCAGGAGGCACAGAGAACTCCCTTCAGACATAACTTGAATTGGTGCCAGCTGCCCCAGAAAAAGTTGAAGCAATCGTGTAGCAGCAGAGTTTCAGGGATTATGGTAAATCACCACACACATCTGGCACTAGGTTTCACCCTTAGGTCCTTGTTCCAACACCAGCAAATGCGTTTCTTCTCCAGGGTCCCTTGGGACCTTTGCCTGTGGGGAGGCCACACTGCCTCTACCAAATGTCCTCCCAGCATGGGAACTGCCTCTACCTATGTGGCTCGAGGCCCCTGCAGTCCTTGCTCTCTGCTCCTGGGGATTCACCTTTCCCACCAGAGCACTGCCAGGTATCAAGCTGCACAGTTTTAGACTCTGCACTCCTGTTTATAGAGGAGTTTAAACCTTCTCCTTTCTCCCTTTTTTGTTCAGTCCGTTACGTACTCCTCCTTTTCTCTCCAGCTGCTTTCAGGGTGGGGGGTGCTTTCCTGTACTCTCTCCCCATCTCCATCCTCTCTCTGCAAGCAAAAACACTTCCCTGCCCTCTGCAGCTTCTCTCTCTACTAGTTCACCTCTCCCACCATGTACCTGCTGAGTTCTGTGATTCAGTCTGTGTAGTTGTTGTGTTAATCCTCAAATCAGTTTCCTAGGTGTACAAGATGGTTTAGTGTTGATCTAGCTGCACTTTAGGGATGAGAGACTCAGAAAAAAACTTCCATGCTGTTCTGCCATCTTGGTCCCTCCAGTCCTGTTTCATTCTTTTGCATGTTACTGTCCAATTTTCCCAACACTTTCTGTTGAAGAAACTGTCTTTTCCCATTGGATATTCTTTCCTGCTTTGTCAAAGATTAGTTGACCATTTAGTTATGGGTCCATTTCTGGGTTTTCTGTTCTGTTCCATTGATCTGTGTGTTTGTTTTTGTGCCAGTACCATATTGTCTTGATGACTACAACTTTGTAATATAGCTTGATGTCTGGAATTGTGATACCTCCAGCTTTGCTTTTGTTTCTTGAGATTGTTTTGACTATTCAGGATCTTCTGTAGCTTTGGGGCGCCTGGGTGGCTTAGTCGGTTAAGCGTCCGACTTTTGCTTAGGTCATGATCTCGCGGTTCGTGGGTTTGAGCCCCGCGTCGGGCTCTGTGCTGATTGCCAGCTCATAGCCTGGAGCCTGTTTCAGTCTGTGACTCCCTCTCTCTCTGACCCTCCCCTGCTCACGCTGTCTCTCTCTCTCTCTCTCTCTCCTAGAAATAAATAAATAAACAAAAACATTAAAAAAAAAAGGATCTTCTGTAGCTTCATACGAATTTTAGGATTGTTTGTTCTAGCTCTGTGAAAAATATTGTTGGTATTTTGATAGGGATACCATACCATTTCAATCAAATGTGGAATTTAGGAAATAAAAAAGATGAACATGGGGGGAAAGAGAGAGAGAGAGAGGAAAACCATAGCACAGACTCTTAATTAGGAGAACAAACTGAGGGTTACTGGAGGGGAGTTGGGTGGAGGGATGGATTAAATGGGTGATGGGTATTAAAGAGGGCACTTATTGTGATGAGCATCAGGTGTTATATTTATATATTTAAATAATTTTTAAATGTTATTTATTTATTTCTGAGAGAGAGAGACAGCGACAGTGTGAGAAGGGGAGGGTCAGAGAGAGAGAGAGATACAGAATGTGAAGCAGGCTCCAGGCTCTGAGCTAGCTGTCGGCACAGAGCCCAACGTGGGGCTCAAACCCACGAACCATGAAATCATGATCTGAGGTGAAGTCGGACACTTAACCGACTGAGCCACCCAGGTGTCCCCAGCATCAGGTGTTATATATAAATGATAAATTACTATATTAATACTACACTATATGTTAACTAACTAGAATTTAAATAAAAAATTAAAAAATCAAAAAAAATTTATAAATATATGCATGATTTATGCAAACATTATATAGATATAGGTATTTAAATGTTTGTCTAGTTCTTTAGACTTTACAAATCTCTAGCTCAATTACATTATATTCCATATAAAAAAGGTAGCTAGTCTCCACAGAACACACGGAGAACCTTGAAAATAGATGTTTCCAAATTCAAAAGGCAATGTAGGCAAGATATTCTGTCATATATGCACTACTATTTTTCAAAAATATGGGTAATATCATCACGACAAGAATGTGTAAACTTATTTAAAAGCATTACTGGTATAAAGGAGTTTGTGTTCATTATATATTTTTTCAGTCAAGACACTTAAAATGCAACTATTCTGTGAAGAATTCATGAAAAGTTTTTACATGAGGAGTCATAAAATGATAAATATAAAGATGATTTTGATTTTCTTCTTTTCATTTGTCTTTATTTTCTAATTTTTCTAAAATAACTATGTGATACTTTTGTTATACAAGGAGAAGACTTTTAACTTAAAACATTTGGAAGCCAGTACAATAGGTGTCAGGACCTAAATACCTAAGCAGTTTAAGCACAAAGACTGTTTGTTTTGAAAGTGTTCAGAGCAGATGGCCCAGCCTGGAAAATAGATCACCAAGATTTGGGGAGTTAGTAAGGCTTGAGAGGAATTTTGAAAGGAAGGGAAAATTCAGCAACTGGAGAGAAGAGAATATTTTCGGTAGATGAAGCAGCATGAACAACGGCAGGGAGATGGGATTCTGTCTGGCAGGCCAAGGGATCACTGTGGAAACTGGCAGCACACATATGTTCCTCTAGGAATATAAAGATACACTGATTAGGAATGATCAGACTCAGTCACCGTGAATGCTTACTGAACAAAGCCTTAAGGGAATAGAGAGTTACTAGACATATCACCAAATGGTGACATGTATACAAATTTAAAAGTCAATGGGGTAATAAAGGACAGAAAAAGGGAGAGAGAGAGAGAGAGAGAGAGAGAGAGAGAATGGTTCTAGCTAAACTCCTGTTTCTCATATGTGAGAGGTGAGGCAGTAATTAACCCACATGACTTAACCAGTCACCTCTGGGTTAAATTATAGAGCCTCTTGTTTTGCTTTAGGACTTTCACTGACTGGCTCCCCATGCTCTCCAATCCCCCCAAAACTCCAGGGTGCCTCTCTCTACTTACCTCAGGCACTAAATTAAACACTGCTGGCCATCCCCCAGGACCCAGGACCCTCCCCTTTCTGGAACACCACCACAGGCATTTTCACCCACTTGGAGCAGCACAATTCCAAGAGCTCTCTGAAGATTGGGACAAGTCGTCTGGAGAGCAGAAGCCAGGAAGGTGTTCTAAGCAGGTTTTTAGCCTCTAAAACAGATCAAAAGAGAGAGGGGATATGGCTGTGTCTCAGACAATAAACTTTGAGCAGACACTCTGAAAGATACCCAACTTTTCATTAGTGGTGGAGGTGGAGGTGTCGGTGGGGTGGAGGTAGGTATAGGATGAATCAATTAAAACCAGTAATTTCCATTAAATCACCAAATAGTGAACTGATATGATTTCACATCACTTTTTTTAATCTTTATTCTTTTATTCATTCATGCATTTAGAAGGCATTTCTTGAATATTGAATGTCACCTACAGAACACAAACTGCTAGCTAGCTACTGGAATGGCTAATTAGACAAACGCCTGGAAACAGTACTCCTAAGTGACTTTACCTGTTAATGCCTATTCCTTTCTCTATAATGGCGCCTTAATAAATGACAAACATATTTGTTAGGTTCTCTCACATAACCAAAAGATTGCATCTCTGCTTGAATGCATAAAGAGTGTAATGAAAGGGCACCTGGGTGGCTCAGTCGGCTGGGCATCTGAATTCAGCTCAGTCATGTTCTCACATTTCATGAGTTCCAGCCTCAGGCTTTCCGGGCTGACAGCCTGGATCCTGCTTCACATTCTGTGTCTTCCGTTCTCTCTGCCTCCCCCCCTAGTGTGCACCCTCTCTCTCTCTCTCTCTCTTAAAAATAAATAAACATTTAAACAAAGGATATGATGAACATTAAAAAATAAAATGTGCCTCCACAGATTGGCCACATATAGTGATGAAGTTATGCACTCATTAGGTTTGTAGTCCCACACACATCATATTCTATGTGTTAGAGTTAGGAAGTGCATAGCCTGCAGGAAAAACCATGGGGAATTTTCTGCAAGAGAAAGTGGATATTTGATGAAACAAAAAGGATTCAAGGTAAAGTAAAGAGAGAGAGAGAGAGAGAGAAGCAAAGTACTAAACACTATACTTCTTTATGAAATAGAACAGATCTTTTTTTTATTTGCTTAAGTGCCTTTCAAGTAGTATGTCTTCAGATATTTGTTAAATAAACCAAAGAAGTCATATACCAAATCCATTTCATTACATAAGTACTAAGGAAGTCAAATGCAAGCAAAGGCAAGGAGGTGGGAGAACCTTAAATTGACCAAAATTATGTTTCTGCATTAGAGAGAATGTGCTTCTAATAAAAAATAAAGTTGATTTTCTTGCCTCCTGATATTTGGGAATGAGATTTACACCTGCTACAACATATTCACATATATAATTTCATTCATCTTTATAGTAATCCTGTAAGGAAATATGACAGCTATTATTACTACAAAAGAAAAAAATCTGAGATTCAAGGACTCAAATCTAGTATTTCTTCCTATTTTTCTTCTAGCTATTTACTCTTTTTACCCTATTCTGGTCATCTGCTTCCTCCAGGGACCCAGTCTTCAGGGTAGAGTTTTCTTTTGTGAATGCTCCCCAGCCTAACTGAAATTCTCAGTTTCACCTCTGGATCTGTGAAAAAGGGAAGGTGTTCTGTTTTGTTTACTTCGTTTTGGCGTGGCTTCAATGATTGCCCTGTAGTAAGTAGGAAGACTTAGCTATTAACCATTTTGAAATCTCAGTGTCATAGTCCAAAAGAAAGGCAGAAAGGACAAGGCTGAATATGGCATAAGCCTATTTATAGGTACAAAGAGGCATGGAGAGCTTCTCTTTGATTCTATCTGCTATCCATTCTATGGAGATTTGTTCTGGGGACCAGATCACAGCAACAGACATCTCTAGGCAGTTGACCAGTTGAAGTCATACAGCTACAGCCTCAGAGTTTAAGAGATCCATTTATTGGAAGCAGGACCTCAGCCAGAACCAGGGCATATACAGAATAGAGTCCAGCCATGCAAATTAGAGAACTGTTTTGAGTTTAGCATCCTGCCAAGTGCCCAGGCAAGTGAGATACTCAGGACAATGTTGTCATCCAAGCAGGGACAAGGTACTCAGCAGGGAAACAAGTAGCCTGGGCTAGATCCCCACGATGGGCACCTAGGGCTAAGTGTTTCTGACACATAACACTAGTCTCTTAGCTGCAGAATTCAAAATGAAAAATGAAAAAGAGGGGCCAAAACACACAGAAAACAAAATAAAACACATACGCTATAGAGAAGATGGGGGTCAAAAGTGGGAACAGTAGAAGAGCCAGATCCTTATTTGCCATGACAGGAAATAATTAGATATTGTCAAAAAGTGATAAATCAAGAATTAGAAATACAAATATTGAGAAATACATAGGTGAAAAGAAAACAAAGAAAGTAATAAATGGTTACCTCTAGAGAACAGAACTGAAAGATGGGAAGATATATGGAGTTGAATGTTTTTATTACATGCATTACAGTACTTTTTTTAAATTTGTAGTAAAATCTATATGACATAAAATTTACCATTTTTAACAGTACTATTCAGTAGCATTAAGTACATTCACAATGTTGTCCAAACCTTACCAGTATTCATTTCTGCAACTTTTTCATCATCCCAACCAGAAGCTCTGTACCCATTAAATAATAACTCTCCATGTACTGCCTTCCCTCAGCAACTGGTAACTTCTTTTTTTAATAGTTTGTCAAGTTGGTTTCCATATAACACCCAGTGCTCATCCCCACAAGTGCCCTCCTGCATGCCCGTCACCCCCAACCCCAGCCCTCAGTTTGTTCTCAGCATTCAAGAGTTTCTCATGGTTTGCCTCCCTCCTTCCCTCTCCCCCACTATTTTCCCCCTTCTTCTTCCCCTTGTTCCTCAGTTAAGTTCCTCCTAATCCTCCTATATGTGCAAACATATGATATTTGTCCTTCTCTGCCTGACTTATTTCACTCAGCATAACACCCTCAAGTTCCATCCATGTAGCTGCACATGGCCAGATTTCATTCTTTCTGATTGCATGTAGTATTCCATCATATAGATAAACCACATCTTCTTGATGCATTCGTCAGTTGATGGACACTTAGGCTCTTTCCATGTTTTGGCTATTGTTGAGAGTGCTGCTATGAACACTGGGGTACAAGCAACTGGTAACTTCTACTTTTTGTTTGTAAGAACTTGCCTGTTCTGGGTACCTAATATCACTGGATTTATGCAATAGTTGTCTCTTTGTGTCAGGCTTATTTCACTTAGCATGTTTTCAAAATTCATCCATGTTGTAAGATACATCAGGATTTCATTGCTTTTTTTGGCTAAATAATATTACTTTATATATTCACATTTTATTTATTCATTTGTTGATGGACACTTGGATTGTTTCTATCTTTTGTCTAATGTGAATAATGCTGGTAAACAAGCATCTATTTGAGTATCTGCTTTCACTATTTTTTAACCTACGTCCAAGCCTTTCACTTAAATTTTTTTTTCAAAGAATTGTTAAGGAAGAAAGGAAAGAAAGAAGGGAGGAAGGAACTAAGGAATAAAGCAGTAAAAGATAAAAGTAAGAAATAAAAGGGCTGAATCTAGAAATGAAGAATCCAGATTATCAGGTCAGAAAGTCACAGTGTGTTGGGGAGAGGAGGCAACAGTAGCTCACTCTCCTTACAGCACAGTCCCTTAACTGCACCCAAAGAAAATCACTAAAACCAGGAGGTAGGATATCTCAGTTTTAAATCCATTTTCATCGTTTGGTAAAATGTTTAAGTATCTGTTTTGCTTTGTTTATGCCAAGCCTGTATTCACCCCTCTCTTATATTTCTTACTTTTAATACCAACAGACATTAAGAAACTCTATGTGCATTTACTGTGGCTAGATTCTAGAGATTAGAAAATGAACCAATAAGGTCTATGCTATCATAGAGCTTACACTCTGGGCGGAAGAATCTTGCACAGTTATATGCAAGAATACATGTACTGGGTTTAACAGACACATCACTCAAGGATAGTCACATCTACTCTGGACTGACATGTGTTACATTGAGCATCAGGTTGTTTCCATCCAATGTGTGTTCTGATCATCCAATGCCCATGTTATACCAGCTGTTAAATTTAGCATTTTGACTATCACCAATTTTACCAGCGCATTACTGAGAAAGATATCAGACAAGGAACACGAGTAGAGTTTTGAAAGTTAAGTGTCACTAGCAAAACAAGGAGAATGTCTAGGAGAACACCTTCCAAGCATAGAGGGTGGTAGTATTCTGTACAGTGTGAACATATAGTCAAGGAACAAAGCTCACCAAAAGAGGTGGAGAAATAAGTAAGAACCAAGTATACATCATGAACCACCTCATATGCCAAGTTGAGTCTTGAATATTCTCCTAGAAAGTGTAAAGGAGCTTCAGAAGTCTGTGATTGTGAGTTACAAAATGTCTGATGAAAAATAAGGGCAACTAAGGATGGCCATTGGAGGTCAGGTAAAAGATGGAGGATCTCCTGCTACCTCTAGAGAAACAGCAATAAGAGTATCAATCATGGGATGCCTGAAAAGAGTGCATTGGGTCTGGTAATTACAAACTCATTGTTGACTTTGGCCAATGGCAAAGTGGAAGATGAAGGGCTGAAGATTAAATAGCTCAAAGCCCATACCATTTGTTCAACCCTGGGTCTCTTCCAGTCTTTCAAGGACTCTGGGACTCTGGCTTACATGTTTCCAATTAACCTTTAGTTCTAAGTACCTGGTTGGGTTGAAGAGTTCAATTTATGGATCTTTTCATTGCTCTGCACACATTTTCATGCTGAACTAAACTTCCAATTCTCAATAAATTCTTACTTTACTTACCCTCCTACAAGACAATACCACGGTTCTGTTTAGATAGTATGCTTCCTTACTGTGGTAAGCAATAAACCTAGCTTTGTCTTATCAACAGGTTGTGTTAGTGATATTTCAGGACACAGAATTTGACCACACTAACCCTTAGAACTCAGATATTTTTCTTTAATTCTCATGTACGTATCACTAATATGTGGCATTTGTGTAAATAGCATCACCAGGTTTGCGTTTTATTTCATAAACAAACCAACTCAAAAGCCTTCCCTACTTATCCTGATCTCTTGAGGACAGACTTTCTCCTTATACTCAAATCTGACTACCAAAAGCAAAGAAATATCATTCTCCATCCCCTCTCCATTGGCACAACCACAGTCAGCTGTCTCAGGGTCTACCTTTGCAAACCCAGGGAACTTTGTAAAAACTACGAGCCCTGACAAACAACTACCCTTTAGCGGCCCAGAATATATGGTAAGGATCTTGAAACTTGTCCTGAGCTTCCTCACAAGGGAAAAGAATAGCATGGCTGCTTATTTTCTCAGTCTGATCTACCAAATTCATTGAAGGTGCTTAAGCAGAAGTGACTACAAGTCATTTTAGGCTTATATTATGAATTTGATTTTTTTTCTGTTATGCTACTCAGTATAACTGTTCTAATAGGGTGTGTACAGGCTCAAAGAAGCGCAAGCGTGCGTGTGTGTGTGTGCGTGCGTGTGTGTGCACGTGTGCGCGCGCACGCACACACACGCACGCACACACACACACACACACACTTATCCAAGTTAGCCTGTCTGGAAAAGCTTCCAGAAGAGCTGAGATGTGAAAACTGAAATAGACATTTGTAGCAGAGGCAATAGTAGGTTAAACGAATAGAGAGACGCTGAAATAATAATAATTACTGAGCACTCCAAGTGTCAGCCCTGTTCAACTGCCATAGAAGGTCAGTACTGGTTTTTCATTCTCGTTTTACAAATGGGAAAATTGAAGGACAAAGGTATTTTGCAACTAGATGAAGATCATATTTGCAATTTCTGGAGTCCAGAATTCAGATCCAGGTGATGAGAGTCCACACACTGATTCACAGGGCAATGCTTCTTCCTGCTGAAACAACAGGATGAGATAAAAATGAGGGATCACCAAGGGTCTTGAGCATCATGCCCAAAAGAAGTCAAGTGTGGAGATGAAGTTGTACAAGACATCTACCTTTCATCTTTGGGGTTTTGTTTTTTATGGGCTTCTTGTATTTTTCCTTGTGATTCTTCTCAATTGTTTCAGAAAAAGGAAAAAAGCACGGTTCAGGATTGTTATTTTTTAAAAAATTTTAATGCTTATTTTTGAGAAAGACAGATCGGGGTGGAGAAAGGGGGGGAGAGAGAGACACACACACAGAATCCAAGGCAGGCTCCAGGCTCTGAGCTGTCAGCACAGAGCCCGATGCAGGCCTCAAACTCATGAACCTCGAGATCATGACCTAAGCCAAAGTCGGGCATTTAACAGACTGAGCCACCCAGGCAACCCCAGAAGTTTTATTTAATGCTAGCTTGGGGAAAAGGTTCCCATACAATCTGAGACCAGGCAGAAACCTGCCTGATGGAGGAGAATGGACAGACTGGGAGTTTGAAGACTCAGTGCTGAGGCATAGAGCCCGCTTTATGACTGGGTATATCTCTTAACTCCAGCCTGCAGTTTCCTCACAAAAAGGTAAGGTTTGGAACTCAGTGGTATCTTAAATCCCTTCAAATTCCAGGTCACTGTTGAAACTGCTATAAAAACATAAAAATTGTTGGCAATTAAGATGAACACATTGTTTCAGCACTGCATGATTAAAACTGAACAAGTATTTCTCTTCCTCATTCTTAAAACCTTCCTCTCCTCTAAACTTGTTTTCCTGTAGAATCCTTTGTTTCAGGAACTCAGTATCTATGCTGATACTTAGAGACTTGAATGGCCAGTGACAGCACAACCTTGAAGACATGACAAATGCAGCTGGCAGCACATACTAGATTCCTATTGAAACTCCCCAGATCTTGTGTTTTCCTATAAAACCTCTCAGCCTTTTACCCTGCGTGCGCTTGTAGTTTTGGATGCATTAGCCTGCCCCAGTTCCCTTTGCCTGGCAAAGTAATAAACTATCATCTTTCTTCATACCCAAACTCTGTCTTTGTGTTACATATTTGGGCTCCACAGCACAGAGGTCAGTTTTCGAGGACACTGTTGCCTCCTCTCAGCTTGCACTTGGATCTCTTTGCCTGCCTGCTGTCAGCTGAGATTTCCATGTTTGTTCTTTCCTATTTTCTTCTCCTTCTGCTTTATCCCATCTGCTGTCTCCCACTGCTCTGGCACCATCTGTTATTTTCATACGTCCTGATAGCTCAAGAATGTGTTTTTACATGGGAAGTTTCTCCTATATAGGATTACGCTCTTCATAGGAAAGATACTTTATTAATTAAAAAATTATAAACATATTCTTCCATCATGGTCTTTTCTGTCCAATCTCAATTTTTCTTCATTATAGTATTTATGGTGCTAGAAATAAATATATGTATTAAAAGTTTAGAAATTATATACGAGGAAAAAATTTGCATGTGTCTTTCTAGACTCATATATATTGTTAACTATCTTTTATTTAAAATCAAATTCCAACTCCTGAGAAATTTGCTAAACCTCCTGTATTAGTTGTAAGCAGAATCACTTCTGAGAAGATACAAGAATTAAAAAGAAAAAGCAGGGTGCCTGGGTGGCTCAGTCAGTTAAGCGTCTGACTTCAGCTCAGATTATGTTCTCATGGTTCATGGGTTAAGCACCACAATGGTCTATGTGCTGACAGCTCAGAGCCTGGAGCCTGAGCAGGGTTCTGTGTCTCCGTCTCTCTCTGCCCCTCCCCTGCTCGCACTCAGTTTCTCCCTCTCTCAAAAATAAATAAACTTTAAAAACACTTTTTTAAAAAAGCAAACAGGTAGAAAAAAATGCACAAAATCTTGAATAAAATTTTTTTCAAAGAGAATGGATCAATTTTGATCTTAGCAACTCATGCCACACTGTATTCCGTATTGATTTTAATCTTGTAAAAAACTAAAACCTTGCAGTAATTGTGCATGAATACCCTGTACTGCTTCCAAGATGCAAAGTACAGTATAGATACTATCTCATTACTTTTCATCGTAAACTCATGGAGTCGGTGTATAGAAGTCCTGTTCTGCCCACTTTACAGGTGTGTTACGAAGCTAATAGTCACCAAACCTCTTCAGGGCCTAACATTTTATACAATCTGGGATTAGAAAGAATCTAAAATTCTATTCTCTGTATTGTTTTTTTTTATTACAAATAGTTTATTGTCAAATTAGTTTCGACATAACACCCAGTGCTCATTCCCACGAGTGCCCTCCTCCATGCCCATCCCCCGCTCCCCCCACATCCATCAGTCCTCAGTTTTTGTCAGCATTCAAGAGTCTCTCAGGGTTTGCCTCTCTCCTTTTCCCCCACCATTTCCCTCCTTCTTCTCCCCCTTGGTCCTCAGTTAAGTTCCTCCTAATCCTCCTATACGTGCAAACATATGATATTTGTCCTTCTCTGCCTGACTTATTTCGCTCAGCATAACACCCTCAAGGTCCATCCATGTTACCACACATGGCCAGATTTCATTCTTTCTCATTGCCATGTAGTATCCCATGGTATAGATAAACCACATCTACTTGATCCATTTGTCCGTTGATGGACACTTAGGCTCTTTCCATGTTTTAGCTATTGTGGAGAGTGCTGCTATGAACATTGGGGTACATGTGCTCCTATGCCTCAGCATTTCTGTATCCCTTGGGTAAATTCCTAGCAGTGCTATTGCTGGGTCCTAGGGAAGTTCTATTGTTAGTTTCCTGAGGAACCTCCACACTGTTTTCCAGAGGGGCTGTACCAGTTTACATGCCCACCAACAGTGGAGGAGGATGCCCGTTTCTCCACATCCTCGCCAGCATCTAGAGTCCTCTGATTTGCTCATTTTAGCCACTCTGACTGGCGTGAGGTGGTATCTCGGTGTGGTTCTATTCTCTGTATTGTTAACATAACTATATGCTATCACTCTTTTGAGGGAAATAAATTCATGGGAACTGCAGGACAAGAAACAGATCACAGAAACATTCCAATTTTACTCCTGTCTCGTGGAATACAAGCAAACTATGAATGTAAACGTCAGTAAAACATTCTGAGGTCCTTACATGAGAGGTGTTAAATAAACACGTTTTTAACTGAGCCTGAAAAATGTGTTTACTTACAAACTGTCTGTACAATTCTGAGCGCTTTCCAGGGAGCAGACTCCCTTCATCACCACCAGGCTTTCTCCAGAGCCTGCCTGCTCTTGTTTTTCAGCTCTCTTGACATGTGATCCACTCTTTGAAAAGGTTGTTTGTTTATGCTATGATGCATCATTAATTCTCCCACCGCAAAGGCTGCCTCTGCTCTCATGTGAATCAGAGATTGTTGAACTGCCCCTGACCCAGAAGTCCACACATTGCCCCTGCCCCAGCATTTCCTTAATAGAACATTTGCCCTTTTGTTTTCTTTGCCTTTCTGCCTTGCCTTCTCCGCCTGTGCTTTCTTTAGTCCCAAAATTCTCTACAGGTTTAACCACCTTTAATCATATCAAGAGACCACCCCTCTTCTCAATTCTTATTATTTTTTTTTTAATTTTATTTCCTTTTTTAATTTTTTAATGTTTTATTTATTTCTAGGAGAGAGAGAGAGACAGCGTGAGCAGGGGAGGGTCAGAGAGAGAGGGAGATACAGACTCTGAAATAGGCTCCAGGCTCAGAGCTGGCAGTCAGCACAGAGCCCGACGCGGGGCTCGAACCCACGAACCGCGAGATCATGACCTAAGCGAAAGTTGGACGCTTAACTGACTAAGCCACCCAGGCGCCCCTAATTTTTTTTTATTTCTGAGAGAGAGAGACAGTGTGAGCAGGGGAGGGTCAGAGAGAGAGGGAGACACAGAATCCGAAGGAGGCTCCAGGCTCTGAGCTGTCATGTCAGCACAGAGCCCCGCGCGGGGCTCGAACCCACGAACCGCGAGATCATGACCTGAGCCGAAGTCAGACGCTCAACCACTGAGACACCCAGGCGCCCCCCTCTTCTCAATTCTTAAAAGAAGCAAAGTTAAAGTCTCCTCAGATTTCTTTCTCTCATTTTATCTTTCCAGCCCCCACCCCCCCGCCCAAAAGGGAATAAAATGTATATAAAGCTCCTTGAGGCCAGAAACAATAAATAAGATCTTATTCAGCTTTACATCCCAGAGACTCTTACCACAGACACTTACAAGTAGTAACTGTTGTTTAATTAGCTCTTGGATTGAATTTGGAGGTGTTAGTTCGGCCAGATAATAAAGTTCACAGTTAACATCACAGTATAGATTATAATCTGTCTACATAGTTCTATTCTTCCCTTAGTTTTAACCATCATCTGCATGTAATGTGCGATATTCTGGGTTCCACTGATGACGAGTGAACTTTTATGCACTAAGAGATGAAAGGATATAATGTTCATTTAGGAAATCAAAACCACTCACATCTCAGTTGGATGCTCACATTTCTTTAACATTTAGAAAGTATGAAATCCCCACATATCCACAATACAAAGACCTGGCTTTCACAATTTCTAGAATTGTGATAAATTTTGTAAATGATGCATACATTTAATGTGGTAGTGCTAATTTTTCTCCTCAAGCACTAGTGATATTTCTTACAATCAATAGAGTTTTAGAATCAATAAGTACAACATAAAATTTGGATTTCAGTGCTTCAAAATAGTATTTTTGAAAGAATGATATTTTTTTCATTTTTTACTACATCCCATGAATATTTTTCTCAGCAATAAGATCAATGAATTATACTCCTTGACTAATTTACCCTAAAATATGAAATTAAATGTCACTACATCATAAAATAACCAATAACATCTTCTATTGAGTGCCACCAATTGTTTTCTGCATTTTCTAATTTTCTAAAAAGTTTTAGGAACTGATATATACTGTTGGACACTTGGCAGGTTGAGTTCCTTCCACAACTATATTTAATATCTTTTATAATTTAGGAGTTGAACAAATGCCATCAGCTGCATGCTGTGCCTACCTATAACACTAAAACGAATTTAGCTAGAATAAATATCTTTTTACTTGTCATTTCCCCAAGAATTATCAAAATTATGGGGATTTTAGAATTAAACTAAGGTATTAAGGCCCTGCGTTAGCCCCTCACTGATATGTAATAGGTTTCACAGCACCCAGAATATTAAATTTAAAAATTATATAAGTATTATGTAAGTAATTTTTAAACACTTTTTCTTTTGTATTTAGAAACACCCATATTAAAAGACAGATTTTATTATCTTACTTGATAAGGAAATACACAAGTCATTAAGGTACTTATTAATACTTTTTATTAAGAAAATAGAATGAGAGACATGACAAGTAACTCACTAATAAAATATAAGTGACTTTATATTGGAAAAAGAAAAGTACAATATCACCATTTTTAAAAGTTTATTTATTTTGAGAGAGAGAGAAAGAGATAGTGTGAGAACTCATGAGTGGGGGAGGGTCAGAAAGAGAGGGAGAGGGAATCCCAAGCAGGCTCCAAGCTGTCAGCACAGAGCCCAGCTTGAGGTCTGATCCCATGAATCTCAAGATCATGTCCTGACCAGAAATCAAGAATCAGATGTTTAACTGACTGAGCCACCCAGGCACCCCTGTACTGATATTTTAAAATACCGTTTCTGGGAGACAAATTGCAATACACAGTTTAAAACATTTGCAAGTATATATAACTGGGGGCGCCTGGGTGGTTCAGTCGGTTAAGCGTCAGACTTAAGCTCAGGTCATCATCTCACGGTTCGTGGTTTCCAGCCCCGTGTCGGGCTCTGTGCTGACACCTCAGAGCCTGGAGCCTCCTTCGGATTCTGTCTCCCTTTCTCTCTGATCCTCCCCTGTTCATGCTGCTTCTCTCTCTCTCTCTCAGAAATAAATAAAACATTAAAAATTTTTTTAATTAAAAAAATTAAAGTATATATAACTGTTCACCCAGGAATTCTACTTTTGGGAAATTACTACAAAGAAAAAATCATGAATGTGTTCATAAATCAGCTTTCAAGGAAGTTGTTTGCCTTAGTTTTACTTGATAAAGAAGCACCAGGAGCAACATGACTCAACTCAACCGTAGTGGGTAGGTTGGATAAATCATGATGTGGCAGTATTGCGGGATACTCTGCCACCATTTGAATGATGTTGGGGAATGTGCTATAGGAATTTCATAAGTACCCTAGAGGTATGGGGGTGCCATCTTCTAGAGTATAGTCTTTGTAAGATTATAGTCTTTTTTTTTTTTAATATATATATATTTTTTTTTATTTCTAGGAGAGAGAGAGACAGTGTGAGCAGGGGAGGGCCAGAGAGAGAGGGAGACACAGACTCTGAAACAGGCTCCAGGCTCTGAGCTGGCAGTCAGCACAGAGCCCGACGCGGGGCTCGAACCCACGAACCACGAGATCATGACCCAAGCGAAAGTCGGACGCTTAACCGACTAAGCCACCCAGGCGCCCCGATTATAGTCTTTTTAAGATTAAAATTTTAAAAAATACTTAGTTGTGCTTTTTCAAAATTTAATTGAAAACCTCACTACATAGTAGATAAAAGAGTTACACTGCTTACAAAATTAGTTTTAAAACAAATGTTATAGGTGAATATTTTAAATTATAGAAAGAAATCAGTGATAAGGTTGAGTGACAAAAGCAATTTAATACGCCCTTTTTATAGTTGGATCCCATTTTCTTGAGAAAATGTGTGTGTGTGTGTGTGTGTAATCTAGGTGTTTATGTGGGTAAAGATACATGACATATATGTATGTTTTTTATTTTTTGCTTCTCTCTGTTTTCTGTAACTTTTATAAATCCTTATATGGTAAGAAAAAATCAACTTGTTAACTTGTAATTCAAATATATAGCACATTATGCATCTTTTTTTTTAATGTGACTTTTCTTTTGTCCACTGTGAAGAAGCTTCTTAGTTTATTGCTCTCAGAAACTACAGCATCACTTCTACTTTGAGTCAAATGGCTACAGTTCAGCTTTCTCCTTCATGTTCTGGCTAATCATAAAAGTGTATTCAGTGGAGTTCATAGGTAAAAGAAGATTATTCTCCCTAATTCCATAAAATAGTTTGTACACATGTCCTAAAATGAATATCAGTCCCCAGAACCCAGGCCTGTAGGCCTGTGCCTTGACATTGTCGAGATATTTTTAGTTTCTTTAAAAAGACAAGGTTAAACCTGATTCTAAAACCACACATTATTTTGATATAATGCAAATTCAGGCAGCTGTTAGTTTATAGCCAGACTACTATAAAAACATGGAACATTTCCAGTAATGAAAAATTCACTCAGATCTTTCAAATACCCTGATGTTTGGATATTTGATCTCTAAGTACATCTCTTTTTATTTTGTAAATTATGGGCATTTAATAAACTTTCAGTATTCATTCTCAATACAACATGTACTAAAAAATTAACTCTTTAAGTACAAACTGATGATTATCAGAGGGGACGTGGGGTAATGAGATGGGTGAAATAGGCATAGGGGATTAAAAGTATACTTATCTTGATGAACACTGAGTAGTATAGAATTGTTGAATCACTAAACTGAATGCCTGAAACTAATATAACACTGTATGTTAACTATACCAGAATTAAAAATGTTTTAAATACTACAAAAAGTTAACTCTTTACTCCTTTCACCCAAGGAACACATACTATTAATTAAATTGCAAGTCAATGGGCAGCACCTGGCTGGTTTATTTAGAAGGGCATGTGACTCTTAATCTTCAGGTCATGAGTTGGAGCCCCATGTTGGATGTAGAGATTACTAAAAACAAACAAACTTAAAAAAATAAATTGCATGTTAATGGAAACTACTTCAAATTCTAAAGCAGTAAAATAACTATGTCTTCTTTCCTACTGATACTCTTGATGATCTCAAAATTATATGCATATAATTTGTGATTAAAGGCAGATAAAGTAAACTAGTCTGTCCTCCATCCTTTCAAAGTGTGTCCAAAGCAAAGATTCTCCAGTTGATCTTTAGTAGACAAACACAGTTAAAAAAATACAACAGTTAAAACCAGGGAATGTTTGCCGTTGGTAACGAAGAGCTAGCAATAACCCTTCAAGAAAGGGTTAACCAACAAATACTGGCAGGTCATTCCTGAAAAGCAAAAATGACATTTAAACCATAAACTTTTGGGGGAAAGTTTCCTTTATTTTTCCAACTTCATTCATTTAAAAATATGGAGCCTGGTTTGCTTTCCATTGTAAATTTATATAATTCTCACTGTTTGTGTATTCTGCTACTAATGGCACCAGATCATTCTTTAAAAATAATTCTTCATGCAGTTTGAGTTTTGTAAATTTACAAATGGAGAAAGAAAGTATGTGTTTTAACACAAAGATGATGATGATGATGATGGTGATTTTAGAGACCTACTGGCTATTATTGATAAGGTTTTCTCTATAAAATTATATCTTTTTTATTGTAGCTTCCTTATTACAGTTCATAATATATTGTTACCAAAAACAGATGTACAATTATGTAATTTATAAATGATTGTGTAAATGGAAAATTCAATAACATGCAAAGAAATTATTTTCATGAACAATATTTGATTCACATTTGTTTCCCTGAGATGATACAGTGGTATGAGAACTTAGCAGAGTTACTGGCAAATAATAAATACTCCACATTAATGCTATTCTTACTATGACTACTATTAGACTATTATTTATGAATGATATGAGTTGTTTCTGTTTTGTTTTAATGTTTATTTATTTTTGAGAGATAGAGAAAGAGAAACAGAGTGCAAGCAGGAGAGGGGCAGACAGAGAGGGAGATACAGAATCCAAAGCAGACTCCAGGCTCCAAGCTGCCAATACAGAACCCAACGTGGGACTTGACGCCACGAACCACGAGATCGTGACCAGAGCCAAAATCAGATGCTTAACAGACTGACCGACTGAGCCACCATGTGCCTCTGAATTAAACACTTCGTGCAGGCACAAAGGCAAGCAACAATTTTTGCTGCCAAAGAATTTGCCATTTATCAAGAAGATAGTTGTATATCTAAAATCACACAAATATAAATTTACTACAGTAGCAAATTCTATGAAGAAAAGGCATACAGTGCTGTGAGAATGTAAAATAAGGAATCTGAGCTGTTCTGGAAGGCCAGGGGAGGCCTCCTGGAGGAGGTGATATTTGGGCTGAGATCAGAAGAAAGGGCAGGAGTCAGAAGACCAAGACAATGAGAAAAAGAGGTCCAGCACAGAGAATAGAATGTTTGGGGTAATGGAGGTCAAAGCCAGGAGGAAAAAAACCAGACGGATTCAATAAATTTTTGGATAATAAAATCTACAAGAAGAAATCAAGGATTGGATATGGAGGAAGAAAGAAAACAAGTTGCCAATTATGACTCCAAAACCTGCCAGACATCACCTTAATCAAATGATCAAATTACATCATCAGATATGAAGTAACTGATTAAGAAGAACCCTATATCATTTCTGTGATAATCTTATACAACAAAGCGATAGGAACATTGGATAAACACAAACAAAAGAAAGATCTTGGACCCTCAACTGTATACCATTTACAAAAATGACCCCAAACAGATTTGAAACCTAAACTTAAGACCTGAAACTATAAAACTGGAAGAAAAGATAGTAGAAACCTTCAAGACATTCAATTTGACAATGATTTCTTGAATATAACACCAAAATAACAATAAACAAAAGAAAAAAAATAGACAAACGGGACTACATCAATTTAAAAATTTCTGCACATCTGGGGCACATGGGTGGCTCAGTCTGGTTAAGCGTCGGACTTTAGTTCAGATCATGATGTCACAGTTTGTGAGTTTGAGCTCCCCTTCGGGCTCTGTGCTGACAGCTCAGAGCCTGGAGCTTGCTTTAGATTCCGTGTCTCCCTCTCTCTCTTCCCCTCTCCTGCTCACACTCTGTCTCTCTCTCAAAAGTAAATAAACTTAAGAAAAACAAAAACTTCTGCACATCAAAGAAAGCAATCAAGAGTGAAAAGTCAACCTATGGAATGGAAGAAAGTATTTGGAAATAGTCTATCAGATAAGGGTTAATAATATAAGGAATTCCTATAACTCAACAACAACAAAAAATCAATTTTAGAATGAGCAAAAGACTTGAATAATAGATAATTCTCCAAAGGAAACACACATATTGCTAAGAAGTATATCAAAAGGTGCTCAATATCCCTAGTAATAAGAAAACCACAAGTCAAAACCACAGTGAGATATCACCTCACTTCTGTTAGGATTGCCACTATCAAAAGGACAGGAAATAAAAAGTGTCGGTGAAGATGTGAGAATCTGGAATCCTTATGCACTGTTGTTGAGAATATAAAATGGTGGAGTCATTAAAGAAGATAGTATGGAAGTTCCTGTAAAAATTATAAATAGAACTAGGAGATGATCTAGCAGTCCCACTTCTGGGAATATATCCAAAAGAATTCAAAGCATGATCTTGAGGAGACATTTGTACACCCATGTTCATTGCAGCATTATTCACAATAGCCAAGATGTAGAAGCAACCAAATGTCTATCAATGGATGAATGAATAAAGAAAATGTGGTACAGATGTACAATGGAACATTATGCAGCCTCAAAAAAAGAAGGAAATCTTATTACATGCTACAACGTGGATGATCCTCAAGGACAAATATGCTAAGTAAAATAAGCCAGCCACAAAAGGACAAGTGGTGAATGGTTCCATTCATATGAGGTATCTAAATAGTATATAGATAAATAAATAAATAAATGATAGAAACAGAAAGTAGAAAGGTGGTCACCAATGGCTCAAAAGAAGAGAGAGCAGGAATATGTGTTCAATGGGTACAAAGTTTCAATTTTTCAAGATGAAAAGCTCTAGAGATTTGTTGTACAACAATGTAAATACATTTAACATTATTAAATGATACACCTAACAACAATTGATGGTAAATTTTATACTATACTATATTATATTATATATACATATTATATATCAACATTAGAAATCTGAGTAAAGACTGAGGAAGTATTCAAGATTAAAAGAGACTAATGGAAAATGACAGCTGGATACTATATATGATCTTGGATTTTATTTTAATAAAGATATTTTATTAAGTCTTAGAGAAAATCTCAATGAGGCAATATTGTATCAGGCTCCTGGGTGACTCAGCTGGTTGAGCGTCCACCTCTTGATTTCCATCTGATACCCTGCCACTCACCCAATTATATTCAATGAGATTTATCTGCCTATATCTAAGGTCATAGCCTGTTCTCCTGCATTCCACTTCCAACCTATGCATCTTTTTCTACTTCAGCAGGGGATATGAAGATGTCTTTCTACCTCTAATATTGATCCAATTCTATTATACATAAAGCCTATGCCCTTTTTCCTCCAATCCAAATCTTTATTATTCTTGATTTTTAAAAAACCTTTCTGGAGATCAAAAGAGAATTCTAGAATACAGATAAAATTTGGAGTAATGACAGCTTGATAGTTGATAATTGAAGCCTTGTTTTGGATGAATTTGCCTAAGAAAAGAATGAGAAGACTAGAGGGCTTTGAGGATTTCCTAATTTTCAACATATTAAAGATTTAACTACTTATTACATTATAGACATCATATACATTTTAATGTTAACACGAGGACTTCTTTAGGGCATTTAAAGTCCCTTTCAACCTAGAAATTTTATGATTTCATGAGTTACTTTCAGATAACCTGAAAATTACTTACTCCTGAGGAGAAATTTACATTTGAGAAAGAATTGACCAAATAAATGCATCAAAGTGACCAGTTCAGCTGACTTAATGATTTTTCTTGATTATCATACAATTGGCAATTGCTATAAATCTTATTAAATCATAGCAAAATACACTTGTGTTGTGATAGTGGCAAAATTAATAACAATGGGGAGACAGGGACAACTTCATTTTTTCTCATCACAGAAATTCTTATTGGAAGGAAATCAGAAATGCAGAATATTATAAAGGAGAAAATAAAAATGATCACAGTTCCACTGCCAGAAATAAACTCTCAACACTGTTAGCCATCACTTTCAGTAAAATGAGTATTATACTAATAATTATACTATGTATCTGATACATACAGATATAATGTATATGTGTTTATTATTGTATCATCATAGGGAAAAGTTGAAAATCACCCCATCTATGGGGGATTAGTTATATAGCCCATCTATGTAAAGGGCTATTATATTAGAACGTGTGGCATATTTCCTTGAGTTAACACTTCATCACAATCAACTACAGGGAATAACTTAATTGCAATGACCCTTGGCATTGTATGCCATGGATTATTAGTATTCCCTTTCTCACTGGCAGTGAATTTAGCACAGCATTCAAGGCCAAGGACATGATTTAGCCAATTCCAAAATTCCATCTTTGTGAGGTTGTTGAGGGGACCACATTTGGTACAGTATCAGTCCAAGAAAAACCAGGAAAACAAAAACCACAGTATTTCAATAGAGAAATTTTATAAAGGAATTGATTAAACAGTTATTAGAAAACTGAAAACATGAAAAGAGGACACTGAGGTTACACAGAGATAACATAGAACTAGCAATTTCATGAAGCCCTATCTCCTCAATAGCAAGGGGCACAAAGAAAAAAGGTTGGGGTAATTAGCATCTAAAGCTAGGAAGAGAGGAGCCACAGACCTGGGACTCAAGTCTCTGAGAAGAGGATGCCACCCAGCTGGTGGTGGTAACTCAGGCCTTCAGTGAAGGGTTCTGTGAAGTGAGGACACTAATGTTTCTTATTTTATAGGTTCTTGTGTGTGTTAAATTAGATAATGCATGTGAAGTTCTTAGCTATTACTATTAGTGAGAAGTAATGTAGGCCAGTAGTTAAGTGCAGGAATCTTAAGTTCAGCTGCCTGGGTTTAAATCTCAATTCTAAGAATTACTAGCTATTCCTTTTAGAAAGTCTCATTGCTTCCTTGTTATCATAATGACTATAAAATTTACTGGAACTCACTAAATCTTACTAGCATATCAAACTGGACTATTTGTAATAAGATGGATATAATTTTCAAAACAACCCTAAAATGTGAGTAGTATTCCTTTTTCCATTTCACAGATAAGAAAACTGAGGTATGATGAGGTCAAATAATTTTCCCTAGGCTACATAGCTCATAAGTGGTAGAACCTGTATTGAATCAGGATTCTTTATAATACTTATCACTATCTAACACATTATATATATTATCTCCCCCGCCCACTAGAATATATGTTCCATGAGAATAACAATTATTTGTTTACTTATTTGTTTGTTTGTTCACTTTGACTTTCCCAGCTCCTTGACCAGAGCATGGCACATAACAGGCATTGAACAAACATTTGGTAAATGGATATGAACCAAGGAGGGAGACTCAAAACAAACAAACAAACAAACAACAACAGCTATGTACATTATCTCATTTTATAATAACTACAATGTTGAGTAATAGGATAAGTATTATTTTATTTGCCTGCATGTTGTATAGAAAACAATTTTTAATAAGTGAAATTATTCCTTCCAAGTCACATACTTACAAGCCCCTCAGCCTCCAGATTACCAGCCCATAGCTTTATTCTATACTTTTAATTTGGAACAGAAGGTCAAGAGAGAGAATCAGAGAACATATGAAAAGAAGGCACTAGGATCACAATAAAATGTTTGTGCTATCAGTGTCCTGCATGGGCCATAGTTTGAAGTCTTACAGGCTGACTGTTGTGAAAAATGCTATAGCAGGAATAATAAAGTGTGTCACTACTTTGGTTGCAGCTGACCGAAAATGTCAAGATCACTTTCTCCATGATCTGAATACTCTTACAGATGTAGTTTCAATTCTAAGTCAAAATAACCTAATCAAGGGGTGCCTGGGTGGCTCAGTCAGTTGGGCATGTGAGTCTTGATTTCAGCTCAGGTTCTGACAGCCTAGAGACTGCTTGGGATTCTTTCTCTTCCTCTCTCTCTGTTCCTTGCCTGCTCACACTCACTCACTCTCTCAAAATAAATAAATAAACTTTAAAAAATTACTTGATTAAATTTCCTCTGGTTCTTTCCAGAAATCATGAATAAAAACTTCTGAAACTCTGAAAACCATGAGAACAAGATAAAAATGAATCTACTTCAAGTTTCCAAGATAGCAACATGACTTATAATCACAGGTTAAATATTCAGAGACTTCAAAGCAGCATTTAGAGAAATAAGTGGTTGAACACAACCTGGCCATTGTACTTGAAATTTCACAGGGTTTTGTAAATCTCAATTAACTGATGTTAATAAGCCATCATGAGATCATTGTATAAATAGTAGATAATAATAATTAAGCAGTGTTACATGAAATGCATTATAACATTTAAACTCTCATGAACATTGCTAAAATGAAAGAGAATGAAAAATGAGAAAGCCCATAAAAATAATTATAAAATGCCTGCAGCTTCTTGAGTCTGAGCCCTGAAAAAGATTTGAAATTGGTTAACTGCTCTTGAGAGACTCCTGAATACTGAGGGCTGATGGGGGTGGGGGAGAGGGAAAAGGGGGTGATGGGCATGGAGGAGGGCACTTGTTGGGATGAGCACTGTTATATGGAAACAAACTTGACAATAAACTATGAAAGACAAAAAAAGAAATTGGTTAACGGCCGTAAAAAGCTGAGGTGTTTTTTTGTGTATGGTAAAAATAGAAGCACAAAGAGATATAGAGAACATCTAGAAACAATACCAGTCTTTATGTCAACCTGGAGCAAAGCCTACAGAATCATAATTGAGGCAAGACCTATTTACCAAACAAGACCACAAAGAAACAAGTTTGTAACTATTGGATCTAGTTGAGAGCAAAAAGTATACATTTTCTTTACAAACAATAGCAGGCTCTTGGTCTTAAAATAGCTGCTTCTACTGCAAAGGAAGTCAGAGTCACTGTGAGTTTTCACTTAAGTTTCAGTCTAAGCTGTAAACAAATGCCATTGTCAACATGTTTGTTTGTGAATTGTAAGCCTGAAAAGTTTTCCAGTTTTGCGAAATTGAATGCAATCTTCTCATTGTAGTTCTAAAATGGTTTGTGGAATTAACAGATGGTAAGGTTGTTACACAACTGGCCAGTTTCTCAAATAATCCTCATTGCCCACAAGCTCTTCTCCCTGCAACACTTACAAAATAGAGAACCTCTTCAGTTTTCTAACAGGTGAAATACATACAAGACTGTGAGAGTTTACTCTTTGTTAGTCCACACTGATTTACACCAATAATGGCCAGTTCCCTGTTCCAGCACAGATCCGTATTCTTCTTTTCCTATCTGAAAATCAGTGAGTTGAAAGTTTAGAGAGAAAAGCACTAAGCAACACATGAGCATGCTTGTCGGCCTCCCTCTGCCAAAGCTTTTCACCTAGGCCTTTTCCAGGTGATCCACTTGTATCTGTCAGCCAGTACCTAGGTGCCTGACTGAGCAGCCTTGCTTTAGGCAGCAAAGAACAATCAGTAACAGAATGCAAGTGAGAATCCAAGGAGGAGGTTGAGATGATAAACTTTATTTTTTAACCTCTGTCACTACTGGTTTTCCTCCTGATTTTAAAAACAGAAATTGATCTCATTTACACAGGAAGAATTCACAGACTGCCATCAACTACTAAAAAGTAAGATAATTCAGAAATATTTTAGAAAGACTGATAAACAAAAGATGAAATAACCAAGATGACTGTAAAATATCCACTTCTTATTTAAAGTTAAGTTATATTCCTAGAGATTTAGAAAACACTTAAACCAATGCATCTTATTTATTGCTGATTATCAACTTATAGACATTGTCAAATATTTATAGACAACATAGGGTCCATGTATTTTTTCCCAAACTGATTTTGAAAATAGTACATACTTTAAACATGTATTGCATTTCTAAATTTTCACATGCCTATTTTCTTTAACACCAAGAACAGTGTCCTATCTATACAGTAAAAAACCATAAAACTATTTTAAGTACTAGACTATCTTTTTAGAAGCCTTTTAATTATGTGGTTAAAAACTTTTTGTTGCTTATGAAATATTTCTAAGTTTTGGTCTTTTTTTGGTCAGACCTGAAGATATATGATATATGAATTTGCTTCCCAAAAACTACGGGCTTACAATTTCTCCTGGTTTGTTTATTTAATAAGGTTTTCTGTAAAGTCAAACTCATTTTTCTTCACAATCAACACTGTACCCACTCAGGGAGTTGCATTTTCTTTTTTCAGTCCAATATAATACGGGTATTCTTCTCCTGTTTCTTTACAAAGTGATATTCAGTAACTTTCAGATTTCATTTTTAACCTCCATAAATTTCTTCAGGCAATATTTTGATGCCTCTGAAGGTTGTCAGGAAATTTTACGAGGCAAAAAAAGTTAGCGATGAAATTATACAATAATCAATGTGTTAAATTTGAATCGTTAAATATTTCTTCATAATTAGACTTTGGAGATTCTAGGATGTGGGGAAGAACAATCCGCTGGGTTCCTGCTTGTGTCCAGGAGCAGACAATAGAAGTCAGGTGTGTGCATTTAGCTTTATGAATAGACACTGCTTGACCTATATTATTTATTGTCTGAGGAGGAATATGGGTCTCTTCTGTCACCAGAACTTCATGAAGCTACCCTCGACAAAGCTGCTTTGTTTATGTGATTCTGCACTTCCCCCTGTCTTTTGACCCAGCTCTCTCTGCTACCCCACCCGGATATTCCAGGGGAATATTTATGAGAAAGCGAGATCAATAGAATAGTATTCTTTTTCCTGCTTGTGTGTGTATGTATGTATGTATGTATGTATTTAGAGAGAATGCATGAGCAAGGGAGAGGCAGAGAAAGAGAGAGACAGAGAGAGAGAATCCCAAGCAGGCTCCACACATTCAGCTTAGAGCCTGACAAAGGGCACAATCTCATGAACCATAAGATAATGACCAGAGCTGAAATCAAGTTGGACAATTAACCAGACTGAGCCACCCAGGTGCCCTGATACAATATTATTTTTAAAAGCACATTGTAGGGAGGGAGCAAGATGGCGTAGAAGTAAGGAGCTCCGTACTTGCACTCGCGCCCATACATCACACAGAAAAGATCTGAAGCCATTGGAAACCTTACAAAACCTGAGAGATTGGGAGAAAAAGGACGTAGAATCCACTGAGAGAGCCTTCTAATGTAAG
>NW_024081577.1:0-17367 GCF_003009895.1 Hyaena hyaena
AGGAACAAGGGGGAGAAGAAGGGCGGAAATGGTGGGGGAAAGGGAGAGAGGCAAACCATGAGAGACTCTTGAATGCTGACAAAAACCATGAGGACTGATGGATGTGGGGGGGAGGGGGGGAGGGGCATGGAGGAGGGCACTTTGGGGATGAGCACTGAGTGTTATGTAGAAACTAATTTGACAATAAACTATTTGTAAAAAAATAAAAAAATAAAAAACAAAAAACAAAACAAACAAAAAAAGAACCAACTGTCAAATAGTCAAGCATTTTGCAAGCTGGTTGTTAAACTGTTGCTAACTTGAAATTAACCATAGGGGATGGTATTTACACCACAGAGAACAGTAAATGCTGTAAATTGGGTCCTTTTTTTCTTCCCAGAGAGCCGATTTGTCAGCACACCACTAAGCATCCATGTCGTGTACAACACATGGAAGGAAATGAGGATGCTTCAAAGGTAGTGACTTATTATTTTTGAAGCATATTTTCACTCTATCTAAATAATCTATCCACCAATTGTGTGACAGTGGCAGAGTATCACTATTATTATTATTATTTCTGTTTTACATATTTGGAAACTGAAATAATGATGCATAGTAATTAATGCAAAGTAATTTCTATCAGGATAAAACCAGGAATCAAACTCAGGCTTCTGGATTTATCACAATATTTATTCTATTCTGGTTTTGAGATACAGCATCACAGGATTTTATTTTTTGCAATTTGGGACTTCCAATTAATTTTAAGAGATGCTATGATGTTTTCAAAATTAATAAAAGAAAGGAATCATCAGAATTAAATATGCCATATATCACTTAGTGAGAGAAAGTTTGAAGACATGGTAAATATTTCCTACAGATATATTTATTTGTCAACATAAGGTGAATCTTCTGCTGGTTGCTTTTGGGTATTGAAAAAAAGATATCAAAGAAATGGAACATGTACATGTTTCCCTGAGAAAGATTATTTCACTATAGTTAGGAATCCTAAACAGACATGAATTGATTAAGAATGTTTATAAAGCAAAATAACAACAAAGGAAACCTATTCACTGAAGGGTTGATCAAAGGAGGCCTCCTGGAGGGAGGGAATTTTGCGGTGTGTTCTTCAGGGAATGTCCTGAAAATTGACGGAGGGGACAGGAAAGGATATTGGCAACTGGGGTGCTAGAATAGCTAAGCAAGGACTTCCTTCCCCAAGGTATTTCCAGCTTTCTGGACATTGCTCTAGATAATGATACCTTTTCTAGGAATGACGAAAGGTTGCTCAAACCAGACAATTTTATTATACCTTTTCCAGTCTGTTAAAAGAGCAAGGGTTGAAAATTAATAACAAAATTGATTAAAGCCTAGGATTTTCATTTTCTCTTCCACTACTTTCCTAAGTCATTCCAGCCATTTCTGAGTCACTTCCTTTTGACACTGCAGTAAATAAACCACTGAATCAGGTATAAATATATCTGAGAAAAATTTTCTCTTATTCTCTCTGAAGCTACATGACCACATTGTCGTACCACAATTAACAAAACCCTAGCAGACAAATATCTAAACTCATAAACCAAATGGATTAGAGAATGGTTATTTGCATTACAGAACGAGCCTTTTGTTTTATAAAAAGATTCACCATTGTTTTTATTAATTTCTTAAGTGAAGTCTATATTTCAGGCACTATAGACATGAGGTTGTATAAATCAGGATCCACTGCCTCACAGATCTGAGTATACAAGAGGAGACCAATGTGTTAAGACATAATTATAGTCACATTCAATTGTTATAATAGAAGTTCAAACACCATAGGAATACAATGATCAGGACAGTTAACTATTGCAGATGTTGGACAAGTTTATAAACAGAAAGTGATGATTCAAATGGAAATGAATGGGTTCACCAGACCAAAAAGGACAGCTTTCCTAAAGGATGACAAAATAGAAAATTAAGCAAGTATTAAAAAAAAAAATCCATGTGTTGCCATGGTTTCCACTGTGTTCATGGTGTTCCAATCTAGAAGAGCACTCACATATAATAACTGACGGGCTCATGTAAGATTAGGAATAATCTTCACTTTATGTCGTAGGAACAAAAGGTGGTTGTTGTGGTTATAATAGGAGTGGAGACATTGAAGTTTCTGGAGACAGATAGATTAGATATAAGTGATGAGAAATCACGGAGCATTTTTAGCAAGAACAAGAATGATGTGTTCTTATTTATAATGTTTTAAAAAGATCACTTTAGAGATGATAAAGAAAGATGATAAATAAAGATATATTGAAAGATAAAATGCTTTAAATCGAAGCTTCCTTATTACATTCAATATGTAATTTTACTTACAAAAGTTCTGCTTGTATAGAGCAAATCTTTAACCCATCCCCTGTAGCAAGGAGTCCACACCTCAGGAATGGCAGGTGACATCCAATAAAGCACAAAAGTTTCGGTGTCACGAGCTTCTATTTCTCAGTGGCACAAAACAGTCTGCTTAGAGCAAGGGTCCCAACTGTAAGCCTGATAAACTGTGACTGATCTTATACCACCCACACCATAAATATTTTCAAAGTATCAACACACTCCAAATAATTCTGATCTATAACTTCCCAGTTATTTATCTTCCATTTCCTGACCAAAAATACTAAGGTTTTTGAAACCTGAAGGTGACTTGCCTTTTCCTTTGCTTTGAGATATTGCTATCGAAGCTGAACTATCTGCAAAGCTGGTGTAGAATTCATTTCATCCCTTGAGATAAACAAAAGAAAGCTTACAAGGAAATTTCTCAAAATGAGGACAACAATACATAGGGTAGGCCCTACATAGTTTTCCAAGGAATTTCAAAATTGAGCCTAGAGTTTGCTTCTGTTGGCTAACATCCTGCTAAATTAATGATTTTCAAATCTAGAAAAAAAGTTAAGTAATTAAATAAAACTGCTTCTGAGGGTCTACAAAGGACCGAAGAAACCCATGATTGTTCAGATTAGTGTTCTGGAACACTTGCCCATAGAGCCAGGAATTGTGGCAGTCAGTTGTTTTATCCTGTGTTTTAAATCACCTTAATTTATAAATCATCTTTTGGCATTTATGACCCCAATTCTACTGTATCAGTATAGCACATTACTATTCTCTTTTTCAGTTTTTACTTTAAAAAAAGGTAAAAGACTTCTTAAAACTCAATCTCAAACTTCTTGAACCAAAGAATCCAAGAAAATGAAGCCTTACCTGCCATTTATAAATAACCAGGTAGATCATATTGTAAGTCAAAGCTCCTGAAAATCAATTAACTCTATTTCTTTCATCTTTTCTCTGTGGTTAACAGATCTTTATACTTTCTTAGCTAAGGACGGAAGAAAGAGTGGCTGGCAATGGCAATTTATCTTATATTGACTCAGACTATAGACTGCTGAAAACTTTTCAGCCATTGGATTTTAGAAAAATGGGTCTATCTGTAAGGCTGCTTGCATTGGTGAGTTCATTTCAGTCACAGTTTGATTTATCACAGCTCAATTGATGTTAGGCTGTGACTAATTCCTTCAAGACCTTAAAGCTACTGAACTTTTGTTGTACAAGAACTTAGGAGACTGTCCAGATGCTAGGTGGGTAGTTTGCAAATCGTCAGTCAGTGGTGTTGACGGAGATGGGAAAGCAGTAGCCTGGTCTGTGTAATTGTTCAAAGAATCATCTAAAAACACTGTTTCAATGCTTCTTATTGGATCAAGACTACACTCTATACCCTCGGATCCAATCCATTCAATTTACAGGCCTCACTAGATCGCTTTGAACTTCTCTCTTTCTCTTCCCTGGTGCCAACTCTCTCACCAGCTTGTGCCCTGTGGTTTGCCTATTCCCCATATTATTTGGTACCTTTGTCTTTGTGGTTCATATCCAACCCAGGATATTCTCTAGAGTTCTCTCCATTAAACTAAATCCTTGGGGCATCTGGGTGGCTCAGTCAGTTAAGTGTCTGACTTCGGCTCAAGTCATTATCTCATGGTTCATGAGTTTAAGCCCCACATTGGGCTCTGTGCTGACAGCTCAGAGCTTGGAGCCTGCTATGGATTCTGTGTCTCCATGTCTTTCTGCCCCTCTCCTGCTTTCTCAATCTCTCTCTCTCTCTCAAAAATAAATAAACATTAAAAAATTTTTAAATAAACTAAATATTCAAATTTATTCAAGACCCAGACTTTAAAAGTTCACCTTAACAAACTTACACCATCACTCAAGGATACTTTGGTACCCACAAAGGCAGAAAATATAACACCCTAAATCCTTTGTCATGTATTTTTAGTCCTTTCATTCATAAAATGTAGGACTTTATAGCTGTAAAGGACTCTAGAGATTGTTTACAGAAAGGGATGGTGAAGCCCAGAAAGACTGAAGGATTTTTCCAGTTACATAAAAAGGTGCAGTGAGGACTGATGCTTCTGAAGATAGTCATGAGGCTCAGTTATGTCATGAGATGACCTCACAGTCATCAAAGGATGGTTGACTTGTGTTCATTACAGCCTCACAGTTAAATCTGAATCTCAGAAAACAAGCATTCCAGGTAATTCTTGTGTGTCATCACCCAGTCCTTCAGAATAGGTATTCTGCAGAGCATCATATTATGTACTCACTCCAAGAGCAAACAGAATGTGTCATATTTTGGAAAGTTTCCACAGTTGTTTTCTGTAGATTGAGGTTTGTCTTCCACTTTCCCATAACAACCATTTTCTTAGAGAAAATAGCTACCATTTTTATAATTGAAAAGAACTGTAGTTATCAATTGTAATAATAATGATATTATAATTTGATTATAAAATCTTGAGGGCAAGGACTGGAATTGCTTTATATTATTGTATCCCAATGTCCAGAAAAATTCCTTGAACACAGAAAGTATGCAAAAAATGTTGAATGAATGAATGAATGAATGAATGAATGCTTATGCCTTTTTTTCCAAGCTTAAATGTACAGTTTACAAGACAGGTTTTGGTTTTTGTTAGCTTAAAGCAAGTTATTTAAAGCTTAATCAAGGTATTCAAATAAAAATCTACTAAAGGGGCACCTGGGTGGATTAGTCAGTTGGGAGTCCAACTTCAGCTCAGGTCATGATCTCACAATTTTGGAGTTCGAGTTCTGTGTTGGGCTCTGTGCTGACAGCTCAGAGTCTGCAGCCTGCTTCAGATTCTGTGTCTCCCTCTCTCTCTGTCCTTCTCCTGCTCATATTCATATTCTCTCTCTCAAAAATAAATAAACATTAAAAAATTAAAAATGAGTCATACATTTAAATGCCTTTAGATACAAGCAGGGAACACAAATGAGCAAAGCCAGGCTAGGTGTGAGAATACAATACAATAGTGCAGCACAATGATTAGAAAATGATATTATTAATGATTAGGAACGTGGCACAGAGCATCCGTCTCAACTAATCTGGCTGATTCTTACCACCATGTCATCCATCATGGAAACCCAATCATTTTTATGAAGAGGCTAAGGTTCAGATTTTAATGTAAAATATCTCAGTATTAACATATTGATAATCAATTCATTTGAAAAGAAAGTGTGTGGACAAAACACATATTTCTATGGGCAGCCCAATGGCTATCAATTCTTAGACTCCTGATCTAAAATCACAGGAATGCATCTGGGCACTCTGTAGGGGTAACTGAGCCCAGTACTCCCCATCTTCCTTGTTGGGAATGCCTATGGTATGTGGACAGCATCATGCATCAAATGTACCACCATGGGAGCCAGATGAACAGAGCCCTTTACTCCAATCCAGGACCTACAGGGGCCAAGAAAAGATAGCACAGATGTATGCTGCTGGCAGACTCTGCACCTTCACAAGCCAGTAATTGGCTTGACATTTTTAAAATAGGAAAGCAACGAGACTTATACACTCTAAATTGACCATGAAATGCTCTCGAAGCAAAATTACCACCCAGCCTATCTGAAACGTCTTCCCAGAAAAGCAGGAAGGGGGAGGACTAGGATGGGCGAAGCCACTTTCTTAAGCTTACAGATTCTGCTTTGGCTGCATATTTAATAAAACTCTTTCAAAAGTGGTGTATCATTAGATCGAGATATTTTGTATATAATACAGAGGAACATGTGCACAAGGAGGGGCTTTTCCAGAAGAACAATATGGTTTAGAACATGCAGTATACTACCTATTGTACAGATTACACAGCAGGCCACAGCTTAATTAGTGAAAACGGTCAGTTTTCAACTATAGAAAGTCAAACCTCTTATTTGTATGGGAACTCATATTTATTTAGATGAAGATAAACAAAGGCACTCATGCAGCACACATGCACACACAGCATCCTGAGCTAGGTGGATAGAATTGTTAAATACAGAATTGCGTCAAACTGCCTTGTGTGTGCATGGGCCTCAAAAGACATTCATTCGACTCCAAGTTTCTTGATGAGCCCAGTGTGGAATGGAGAAAGCTGGCTGTTGGAAATAGCATCTCATAAAGGGGAGCCTGGAAAGAAACTAGTGACCGTTCTCACTTGCGGCCGCTACTAGCCAAGTGCCTGCCATCACTCACTCAACAGCCTTTTGAGCTCCTGTTGTGTGCCAGGGCACTGTGTGGACACCAGCACTCATCTCTCACCCTGTCCTGCCTCTGTGTTGCTCCAGAGACATCAATTTTCAAGACTATGTACCTAAGGTACACTGTTCCTCAAAGTGCAAAATATAATCATTTAAAAAATACTGATGTTTTCTCTGATCCCACTGGGCAGTATTTGACAAACAAAACAGAGGTGGTCTCAGCCAAAGCCCAGAGAACAGCTGAGCTGGGACTCAGTCTCAGTGACTGATTTTCTGCTGACCATGTGCTTTCTGCTATCCGCCAGCCTCTCTGCCTTAGCCACCGACAGGAGTCATTTGTTTCCCAGCTGGCCCATTTCCAGCTTTGGGGTTAGCTGGAGATAATGAGAGCATTACACTAGAAAGAATTCTCAAAGCTTGAGTCAAATATCCTAGCTCCACATTACCTTATGCAACTCACTTAACCCTTCCTGGACTTGGTTTCTGTTCTGTAATATAATTAGATGGTATCTGCACTTCTAAGTGCAGAGGATTATAATGAGAATCACAGGAATTTACACATGCAAAGTCAAAATATAGAATTTATCCAAAGAGAAACAAACCTTCTGAAATCAGAATTCCCTATCAGTATTTACCTGGTTTTGCTCACTCCAAGATTGTAACTATTAACTGTAAGCTAGAGGACTCAAATCTAGCTATACGGAGCAGGGCATTCTTTAAGACGATAAAAATAACAACAAAAAAAACCATGTTACTGCAAATGACCAACTTTGCTCTGAGATTAAAGTATCCCATTTACTTTTCATATTTATATACAAAGAACTAGGTTCTGATATCACTCTCTAGTCTACTCCCACTAAGAAATGGGTGGTAATCTTATCTAGTAGGGCTAAAAGATTATTTCTAGTCTGTTCTAGTCTTCATCTCTGAAGTTACACCCTTAGGCATCATCGCTTACCCCCGTAACCAGTCCCATCAATTCTGCCTCTCTTTTCTCTTGAAACCATAGACTCTGCCTCAGCCCAGTCTGAATATCCTTCCCTTATTGCACTGACCTCCACACTGGTCTACCTGCTCTAGGCTTGTTCTTCTCCAATCTTTCTAACACACAACTACTCTAGTTCTCTCCCTAAGGGACACATTTGACCAGGCCATAGCCCTGTTCAAAACCCTTCAGGGACCTCCCATTGCCTTTAGATGTAAGACTAAGCTCCCTACCTGGCTTTCAAACCCCTTTAGCTCCTCTGCCTCCTTTCCTGTTTATCATCTTAATCATGCCACCATATCTCCTTTTGCTTTTAGGCCCTCCCATGTGCTGGTTTTCTCTCAGCCCATGATACTATTTTTCCCCAGTCCAGGTAACAACATGTGACTGAGCAAAATCCAACTCATTCACTTTTTTTTTAATTTTTTAAACATTTATTCATTTTTGAGAGACAGAGACATAGAACAAGAGAAGGAGGGATAGAGAGAGAGGGAGACATGGAATCTGAAGCAGGCTCTAGACTCTGAGCTGTCAGCACAGAACCCAACGGGGCTCAAATCCACATGACTTGAGATGTGAGATCATTACTTGAGATGAAGTTAGATGCTTAACCAACCAGACACCCTGCTGAAAGTTTAAATTTTATCCAGTTTAAATTTCACTTCCTCACAGGACCCTGCTGAACCCTCAGAGTGGGTTAGAACACCCTTCACTTTCCCTGTAGTAGCAGTGCATTATGCATTTATGGTGAACTGTCTGTCCTCCGTGCTAGGCTATGAGCACCATGGAGATGGATGGGATCTACTCCATTAGAGCACTATATCCACACTGCCTAGCACAGTGAGGAGCACATGGTAGAATCTCAACATTTACTGATAGAGTAAATAAATGACTGAGTGAATTAATATCTTTTGCTGTTATTTGACCTCCTCACCATTCCCCTCTTAGTCTGCCTTTTGCCTGCTACAGTTTTTGCTTCTTTTATGGGGATTTTATTTATAATCACATACATTTTTTAATTTTGCTTCTGTTTGATGGATAGTCTGTAAGTACTGATTTTGTTTGCTGATTTCCATTCATAACTATACTTCACCATACCCTCCACTTCTCAGTTAGCCCTGTGAAATATTAGTACTCACTTCTAAAATGAGAAAGTGGGTATATATCTACTCATATTCAAAATCTCCAAGCCAGTTTGGTGAATGAAGCACGTTTTAGAGCATACTTCCACTAAACAATACAATACATTTCCACAGGGCTCTATTGCAAAATTTATAGGCCCTAAATAATCCCTAAGTTTTGAATGTACTGCTCCACCTAATTTGGGACATACTTCTCAAATTAAATACAAAACTTTGTTGCAAAAGCTAAGAAGGATTTTTCTAATTTTGCTTTTGGAAAGATTTTATAACAAGTAATTTATTTAATTTGCAGTTAGCTATGATTTTCAGTTAATGATCATTTGCAAAATGACAAAAACCTAACTTACCTATTGTTTTCAAATGCAATGACTTGTTAATGAATACTAAATTTGGCAATATTAAATTTTGTAGAATTTTCATTATTTGTCCACCGTGTAGTTTTCATACTTCAGAGGCAGTAAACAATTTTAGGACTTAAATATGTTAAAGGCCCCTAAAAAGGGGGTAGGCCTTAGTTATTATGCTTACAGTGCCCACTATTTCAAATGACCGTATGGTGATAGATATAAATATAGATGAAAGTACACAGAGGAAATAAAAGGCCTGGGCTTATATATAATGAACTAACAATGGTCTATTCTAGGAGGGGAATCAGGATTAGAAGTGGAGGGTTGAAGAACACTAGCTTAACTCATAATATCTGCATTTTTCATGGTGAATATATTCCTATATTAGCTTAAAAATACATTTTGAAAGGGGACTTAATATTTTTTAAATTAAGTATAAAGAGAAGACTGGCGTAAGAGATGTCATAGGCATGAAGTATTTTCAAGTAGATCTGGGTATTTTTTAATGATGGAAATATTTTTAAGCCTATTTTTATGAGGCTGTCAATATTTGGGTAGATGAAATAGTGTTGACTTTATACAAAATAAGTAAAAAGTCTCTAAGATAGCTTCGATATAGTATCAAGTATTCTTAGAATAGATAATTCAATACATAACTTTTAAAATAAATCTTCACATCGCTAATATCTGATTTTATAGCTGCTAGACATGCATATTGGAAAGAGAAATTGATTTGAGACTTCTAGTGTCAGAATGATGATACTTCAGTGGTAAAAATAAGTGGACCATGTTTCATTAATGTTGTTACTTGGCAGTAGTTTGTTACTTAGCATTTATTCTAAGACCAGGGTTAGTTGCAAAGGATTTTTCTAAGGATACTAAACCAAGCATATGTTACCAAGGAGGAAGGTGTGGAAATTTTATGTAACAGGATCTCATTCTCTCAACATATATTTTATTTTTTAAAATTTATTATATTTTAGAGAGAAAGAGCATGAGCAGGGGAAAGGAGCAGAGAGAAAGACAGAGAGAATCTTAAGTAGACTCCACAATCAGTGCTCAGTGCGGAGCCCATGATGGGGTTGATTCAGGACACAGGGCTCATCTCACGACTCTGAGATCATGACCTGAGCTGAAATCGAGTCAGATGCTCAACAAGTGGTGCCAACCAGGTGCCCCCCCAACATATATTTTAATGATTACTTTTGCTGACATTTGCAAGCAAACATGGGATATTTAAATATAAGCAGAAATTTTTTTGTGTTTTTTTTAATCTTTCAGTATTATATTTTTTTAATTGAAGTTAACATCCGTTATATTAGTTTCAGGTATACAACAGTGATTTGACAACTCTACACAGTTATACAGTGCTTACCATGGTAGATGTAGTTACCATCTGTTATCAGACAATGTTATTACAATATTATTAATTTCCCTATGCTGATATTTTTCATCCTTATGACTCATTTCTTTTGTAACTGGAATTTTGTACTTCTTAATCCCCTTCACGTATTTTGCCCTTACATTCTGGCAATCACCAGTTCTCTTTATTTATGAGTCTGTTTTTGTTTGCTTTCTTCTGTTGTTTTGGTTCCATATATAAGTGAAATCATATGGTATTTGTCACATTCCACTAAGATTTATTTCACTTAGCATGATATCTTCTGGGTCCGTCCATGTTGTTGCAAATGGCAAGATTTCATACTTTTTTATTTGCTAAGTAGTATTCCATTGTACATATATACAATATCTTCTTTATTCATTCATCAATGAACACTTTAGGTTACTTCCATATCTTGGCTATTGTAAGTAATGCCGCAATGAATATAAGGGTTAATTAGTGTTTTCATTGTCTTTGGGTAAATACTTAGCAGTGGAATTACTGGATTGTATTAGTTTTATTTTTATTTATTTATTTTTTTTTTTGAGGAATCTCCATACTTTTTTCCACGGTGGCTGTATGAATATACATTCCCACCAGCAGTGCACGGTAGTTCCCTTCCTCTAAATCCTCACCAAGACTTGTTAATTTTTGGGTGCCTGGGTGGTTCAATCGGTTAAGCGTCTGACTTCAGCTTAGGTCATGATCTCACAGTTTGTGGGTTTGAGCCCCACATCCGGTTCTGTGCAGGCAGCTCAGAGCCTGGATCCTATTTCAGATTCTGTGTCTCCCTTTCTCTCTGCCCCTTCCCCATTTATTCTCTTTCTCTCTCAGTTTCAAAAATAAACAAAAACTATTTAAAAAAATTTTAAAGACTTGTTATTTCTTATCTTTTTGATTCTAGCCATTCTGTTTCATGTGAGGAGATATCTCATTGTGGGTTTGATTTGCATTTCCCTGATGATTAGTGATGCTGAGCATCTATTCGTGTCTGTTGGCCATTTGTATGTCTTCTTTGGGAAAATGTCTATTCAGGTCCTCTGCCCATTTTATTTTATGGTGTTGAGCTGATGAGTTTTTATGTATCTTGGATATTAATCCTTTCTCAGATATATCATTTGCAAGTATCTTCTCTGATTCAGGAGGTTGCCTTTTTGTTCTGTTGATGGATTCCTTCCCTATGGAAAAAGGCTTTAGTTTGACATAATCCCAATAGTTAATTTTGCTTTTATTTTTCTTGCTTGAGGAAACATATTCAGAAATATGTCACTAAGGCCAATGTCTAAGAGATTACTATATTTTTTAAAGGAATTTTTTGGTTACAAGTCTTACATTTAGGTATTTAATCCATTTTTAATTTATTTTTGTGTATGTTTAAGAAAGTAGTCCAATTTTATTCTTTTGCATGTAGCTGTCCAGTTTCCCTAACATTGCTTATTGAAAAGACTGTCCTTTCCCCATTGTATATTCTTGCCTCTTTTATTGTACATTAATGAACCATATACAAATGGGTTTACTTCTATGCTCTCTATTCTGTTCTCTTGGTCTATGAGTCTTTTTTAATGCCTATACCATGATGTTTGAATACTATAGCTTTATAGAATATCTTGAAATCTGGGATTGTAATACTTCCAGCTTTGTTCTTTCTAAAGATTGCTTTGGCTATTTGGGTGGGGTCTTTTGTGGTTCCATGCAAATTTTAGAATTATTTGCTCTAGTTCTATGAAAAATGCTTTTGGCAATTTGACAGGGATTGCACTGAATCTGTAGGCTGCTTTGGACAGTATGGACATTTTGACAATTTTAATTCTTCCAATTCATGAGAATAGTGTATCTTTCAATTTATGTGTATTGTCTTCCATTTCTTTCATCAGTGTCATTATAGTTTCCAGAGTTTGGGTTTTTCACCTTCTTAGTTAAATTTATTCCTAGGTATTTTATTCTTTTTGATGTGATTATAAATGGGATTGTTTTCTTAACTTCTTTTTCTGTGAAAAAGTGCATGTTTTAATGCATCCAAGAACATTTTGTTTTCACTCATTCAGACAAGATAGTATTATTTTAAATGTCATAGTTTTTATATAGTCTAACCCAGTAAAAAGTATTTTTCTAATAATCTGGCTACCACGTGATTGATTTCCTACATTAGTTAACCAATTAAAAAATTTTTTTGAGATTTGTTAAATAGGCTTCTTTTGTCTACAATTCTCCTTTGTGCTTGGACATTATTTTCAAATCTAAAATCTGAATTGACCATTTTCAGTTTTCTGTTCCATTTTTTAGTGTGAGGAAAATTATTTATTATCTTTTTACTTCAAAGATAAAGTCTAGATAAAATGTTAATTGATTCCTTCTGGCAATATTTGAGAACTGGTAAGAGTATCATCCTAAAAACATGGATGTAGCAAGCAATGTTGGAAAATATTAAAGCCTAATTTCCCAAACAGACATATTATGAAAAAGGACATGGAGCATATGATGCGAGAACAAGAAACAAGAACAGGAAAATACATAAAACCAATGAGAACAAGATCATCAAAATGCCAGAATATTCAAAAAGTAGCAAGCAGTAAGAAATTAAGGCATTACAGGGGTGAGGGGTGGGGAACCAGGAGCAACAACAATGGATGTAAATTGGAGCTGTGAAGAGGAAAATTGAAGAAATTAAGAAAATTAACAAATTGAAGTTTTTAGTAGATTGTAGCACTTAGATAAGGAACAGTAATTTCAAAAAAGAAGGCCGTTTTTTAATTCTGATTCTATTAATTTTGTAACTTGAACCAGATGCTACGTAAAACCATTCAGCTCAAATGATCAAGTGGAAAATTACCTACTTTCCAACAGGAAGCCTTGGTCATCCAATTTAAGACCTTGATTCTATTTTGGCATTGTGTCAGTATTTGAGGTAATGTAGAAAAAAAAAAACAGATCAAATTTGAGATTAACTCTGAGCCATCCCAGGTGGGTGTTCTCAGCCTGGGTTTAGCCAAAAACATCTTGACGTTGCTCTGCTTTGGGTTTTGGTTGGGCAGAGCCAGGTGCTTTGTGACCTCAGATCTGCTTCTCTGAACCCTAATGTTCATGCCATTCCAATTTCCCTCTTCATTTTAGACTGACTGAAATGGCCTCTTTTATTTTGAGTAGGTCTTAACTCATTTTTAAATTTCCTGGAGAGAGACATAAAACTGAACCCAAACATGGAAGTCATATATACAGGACCACTCAGACCCCAGAGGAGTCTTACAGGCCTGTGCCCAGCTGGGTAACTGATCCATGTTCCAGGTATGACTGCTTCAAAATCCCAGAAAGCAGTAAACTCCCTCTGTATTTTCTAACTTTCAGTGTGGAGGAAACAATGAATCTTGGAGGAAATAAAAATGTTTTCCAGCTCCTGAAATGAATGTAGTAATGAAGTCCCAACCTCAGCATCTAGCATTTGGAGACCAAGGAAATTGCTCCACATCTGGGAAGTCTTGGTCCTTCGCCCAGTACCTGGGGATTGAGTGGGCTCAGTAAACAACTCTCAGAATGGGATTCAGCAAAACTCCAAGCTTATTACCTTTCATCTACCCCACACTAGATCTAAGAGAACATTTGAATGTTCTCAACCCTCTCAAAATTAATCTCAATGCTACCTGATTCTGCTGAAATAAGGTGACTATTCAAGTTGTTTTAAGTTTCAGTATGTCGAAAATAGTCTTGTTATGATACCATGGTTATGAAAAATTAGAGTGGCTAGTTGACTTTTTTTTCTTTAAATCCATCCTAAGTCTTGGACTGTGTTCAAAGGCTTACTTTTTTTTCTATGTTTACCCAAATGAACTTGACCAGGGGCACTCAGCCATGTGTGGAATTTTTTTCTTTTTTAAACTCCTTTAGAGCCTTCTCATTTTAATCACCAAAACAGGCTAAGGTTCAATTTCCCTTTTCAGCTGTTTTTGTGGCTGTAAAACAGGAAAAAATAAATAAAACATACCTCTCATCATCATTCCACTTTTATATTGCTGAATTCACCCAGATGGACTTGCTGAGTTTGGTACCTGTTGGCCCTTTCTAAGAGAAAGGAATAGCCCTCAAGCTTTCTCCTGTCCAGTGATTTGTTTGACATCTCCCCTCCTCTGGTGTCCACTCATCTTAGATTTTCCAGAAGAATCTCAGTTTTAAATATTGTGTTCTTCTGTTGTCATTGAATGTGAAGGGCCACCCCAGGACACTTCCTGGACCAAAATATCCACATAGGAGTTACGGCAGTGTGCAGTACAGGCACTACTTAACACCAATCTTCACAGTTCTCTTTTTCCATAGTGATCTAGGTTTGGGTATCCCAGGGAACCAAGCTTTTCTCTCAGTAAAGGCTGATGTAGACCAGCCATTACTGAGGTGGATCAAAGGATTGCCTATTAGCAGAAAGAATCCCACTGTACTAACAGACAATCACAAATATTCTCAGAGTGGATAGAATGGTTTAAAATATCTCTTCACCGTTTCCAGATTAAGCAGAAGCTTTCTCATATGGGTCTCCACACGTCCCTTCTTTCTTGATATCCTTTCTTTCCTACCATCCGTCCACCCTCAATACCCCCTTCATCACTGCTCTGGTATATGAGCTCTGGGAAATCCATCCCTGGTTTCAAAGGTGGGATGGTGCATTCTCACTATCTACAGAGCAGAGCCCTTTCAAAACCAACCTACCTCATGCATAACACAGATGTGTTATTCTGCTAGAAAAAAAAAAATCCCTCCTGGGCAGACGCACAGGAATAAAGGTGGTGAAGAGTTCATTTTACCACAGAGGAATAACAAGAAATTAGGGAGAAGAAAATATTTTGCCTAGGAGACTCCCACTAATATATATTTTTAAATCATGGTGATTGAAGGTGGCACATTGCCTGTGAAGATAGCAGTAGCTAATATCACTGAGTACATTCTTTAAGATAGATACTGAGCTACAGTGCTTTACTTGGATTATATCATTTAATCCTCAAAATGACTCTAAGTAGCAGATGCTGTTCTTGTTACAATTTTGTTGATGAAGAAAAGGATTAGGAAGATTAAATTGCTTCTTTATGGTTAGACAGCCCTGACTTCTGGTTCAGAAGATAATGTGCACTATCCACATTATAGTTACTTGAGTATGAGTTAACCACCCTGGACCAGAAATGGAATAGAGGTGCAAAATGGTAAGCTGGCTGAACCCAGAAGCCCTCGAGGCTCTGGATCTGGACACAAGCAGTGGCTTCCAGGAGGCAAGGATCTGCGGGGTAAAAGGAACTGGAAGTCCTTGGTCACACACGGGGCAGGAGCTGGGCTCACAGCATGAAGGAAGGAGCTGGGAGAGGGCTGTCCTTAATCAGAAAAAGACTAAACAAGAAGAGAAAGCTCACGTAGCAGATGTTCTTCCTCCTGGAGCTCTGGTCTTTAGAGAGCTGAGGATCTGAGAGAGCAGCATATTGGTTCATCAGAATATGAGACAGTAAGCAAAGTTGCCTTTGGCTCTGCAAGGGGGTCTCCTATCTCCTATATATCAGAACAGCCCTCCCAAACTGCTTTAACTCCTCTTAATTTAGAGGCTCAGAGGGCCAGGACTAGGCACTTGCAAATCTGTTAGCCTGAGAGAGAGAAAGAGAGAGACAGACAAAAATACTATGAAATCTAATATTTAAAAAGCCAACAAAATCAACAGTGAATATGGTTTTATAGAATATGTTATGGACTCAATCTTATAGGCTATTTTTGACAAAGCCTTTAAATAAGTATGCTAAATGTGTTCAAGAAGAAATAAGGGCATTACTTCTTTTAACAAGAAAAGGAAAAACTCCACAAAATAAAAGCAAGGAAAACTGAAAACAGGTACAATAGCAAAGAAAGACAACCAACATGGACTTGAAAAATGTAATATCAAAATGAAAATGCAATAGGGTAAATTCCAGAAAGGACAGACTTGAAGAAAGACTAGCTACTTGGACAACAGTAGATAGAACACAACCTGTTTTTCAGTTCATATCACAGAGAAAATATCTATTAGGCCTTGACCTTTTCTTCCTCGGGGCAGTCTAACATCTATGAGATGTGGCTCTTAAGCCTTTCCAGACTTAGCTTAGCAACCCTCCCTCCTGGGAACTTTTCAAGAGTAAATTCATTCTGTTTTTGTATATTAAGAATATTCAGTCCTGTGAGTATAGGTCACCCCCCTTTGCATGATCCTAAAGCAATGAAAAGAAATGACTTGCCCCTTCCACTCTTCTCAAGTACATATTGATGGCCAACTATAGGAGTGGAAGATCCCTGAATGATTCGGTGACCACACTTCCCTGTTCTGATAGATCCCAGAGTGTGAGGGGCTCAATTTGGAAGTCCCGTCAATGCAAGATGGAGAGGGACACATTCTTCAGTGAAAGAACATCTATCTCTGTTGCCAGGGGTTGCAGAGGAAAGAGTTTGGGAATTCAAGGAGGTGTTGGCTGCCTTGTCTGAAGAGAGAAATGGTGCTGATACGTTTTGTGCAGTTCAGGGCAAAATTAAGCTCCACAAGAAGGGTTGTATATGTGACTCTGAGGAAACCCCATTCCTGGTTGAGTTTCTAGCTGTGCAAGAGATAAGATGCATCAAAATGATACCTCACCGTACTGTATTCTAGAGCTACAGTCCCTGCTCAAGAAGCTACTACTTTCTGACTGACAGGCCTTATAGCTGAGGGTGGCATGCCTCCCCCGAGACAGTGGCTACCCTCAAAAGGAGCCTTCTTCTGGAAGCATGGAAGCTAGAAGTACACTGGGGACCCAAGGGGCACTTTGGGACCTGAGACCACAGAATAGCATGTGTGTGTTGGATTTTCTTTCAGTTTATTCAGATGCTTAAAAATGCTATGGACAAACATATGATATAGGAGGATTAGGAGGAACTTGACGGAGGAACAAGGGGGAGAAGAAAGGCGGAAATGGTGGGGGAAAGGGAGAGAGGCAAACCATGAGAGACTCTTGAATGCTGACAAAAACT